>NC_142771.1:17440000-17740000 GCF_988280905.1 Pimephales promelas | reverse complement strand
GCTATTCCCTCAGTTGGGACAAAAAATGGTAGACAAGTATGTAACAGTGTCATTTTTGATGCTCAAATATAGAGTTCTCACTTTCAATGGAAGTATATTGTTTTCTCTTTTCTGTTTTTCAGTTGTTGTTTCTTGGGTCATTTACACTCAAGTGTTACACAAGTAGCTCCCCTCTGTCCAGACTCACACGATTCTGGCATTTTAAGTAAAGTCTCTTGGCAAATCAAGTGTGAGTGTGTTTGTGTGTGTTGTTGAGGATGTGAGAATCTGCCTTTCCTCTATATACCACATGTCGTCTTTTCAGTGTTCTCTCAGGATTTCTATCACAGGAAGTCAGTAGGAAGTGTTGGAGTTGTGTCATGTAGTTTAAGGAGTCGGTACTGTTTGAATAGTTCACACTGTATTTGCACTCTTTTAGCTCCTTGCCCGTTTCATTTCATTCTTGAAAAAAGAGCAGTTGCATTTGTCAATTGTCTTCACATTTGTTTGTCTAGTTTTTGTGTTTGCAATACTTTGAAGAAAATCAAGGCTATGAGACGTGGCAGAGTATAAAACCTCATTGTAACCACATCAACACATATGCATTGTGTTTTGTGTTGCTTCTGCATAGTTTTTCCCACAGCATCATCTCCTGAATTTCTCAATAGACTGGCTGACCCAGACTGCCTTTCCCTTTTTACGCAATTGGTAGCAGTATGATGATAAAAGCTTTTTGTTCACTAAACACTTTTTTGTGTTTTCTGCTGTTTTTGAAGAAAGTGTATGGATGAGGCTTCTATGGAGGCTCATATTTATACTTATATATAATATTTTGAAGACAATTCTTATTGTCTTCAAAATATTATATATATTATTATCATAGATTTTGCTGACTACATACATTTATAATGACTTTTTTTTATCATTATTATATTATTGCCCAGGAAAATTCCAATGTGTCCAATCCTGATAAATTATTTATAATTTCTAATATTGTAAATATCTTACATAGTTAATCTTACATAATATATATATATATATATATATATATATATAATTTGTTTTCTTTTTAATGTGAATTTATCAGATTAGACACATAATTTGTCTGGAAAATAAATTGATAAATAAAATTTTTTGTTTTAAAGTTAGTTGTGGTTATAGACAGGTGGCCTCCACCCCAACCAGTTACGGCAAGACAGAAATGATGAATTGATCGTCTTGGGATTATAGTGAAACGTGACCTGCTTGCACCAAAGTCTCTCCCCTCCAATAGAAAACATCTTTCGGGGCCGTAAGGGTCAAAGAGGAACGACCCACGGCCCCTTTAGTTTAAGCATCCCCGCGCCTGTGACCAACAACAGTGTAATCCGACCCCCAGCCTTGCACACTTGGTTAAGCTCTACCATCTGTTTTTCGGCTTTGCTCCAGCCCGTCACTTTTTCAACTCTCTGTTTGTTTTGGGGTCGTCCTGACCGTCTCTTGTCTCTAGCTCTGAAGATGTTAATGACGTTACAGTCTGTACATGTACACAAAAGAGGGACCTTTCCTTTGGAAACCAGAATCTGGGTTTCCTCAAAGTCACTCCTGGCTTGGCTGGGATCCTTGACCTGGATATGCTCTAGACTGGTAAGTCTTAACCCGCTGCACTCTCGTTCAACAGCTTTTCATTCTGTTTTTGTGCAGGCCTCGCGTGTGTGCATGCGACACATGCCCTTCCAACATTTTTAACTGTGTTGAGCAGGGAACAGAGCGACGGGTTTAGTGGTTTCTTGCTGCTCTCGCTCGCTCCCTCCCTCCTTTTGTGGTGTTTGGACTCCGACTTTTCAGACTCCTCATGGTTCCTGTTAAAGCTTGAGCCAGCGGTTTCTCTGAAGCTCAGTAGAGCAACCAAACCGCCGTCGAAGTCCTCTCCTCCCCATTCACTGACAGCCACAAACTGTTCTGAAGGAGAAAAGAAGCAGGGTGCTCATTTTCTGCTCGGTCCTTGCGACTGCATGGACCCTAAAACGAACAGATCGAACTCTCCCCTCTCACCGTTCTCCTGTGGAGCTGGACACCAGCTGTAAGCAGGGAAAACCGCTTGTTTGGATTATGGATTTCGCTTTGACGGTCAGGAAGGCGTGTGCCGGAACAAGGGCCAGATGCACGTGGCAGAGGAGGAAGCGGTCTCGTCCATACGACCGCACGGGGCGAACCAGCCTTGGGGCGAAGCGACCGAGTCGGACCTCTTCGCTTTTTAGACAATGGATGTCTCACTTCTGCTGTACATCTCGGGCCTGTACGTCCAGTCTGAGCCTCTCCGATCAGTCCCTGCTCCAGTCAGGATGCTGCACCAGTCCCAGAGGTGCACAAGGTATCGTTGGAGATGAAAGTGATGGACAGAGAGAGGTGTACGGAGAGGAAGTTTGGGTGGGAGAAGTTGAAGGCAATGACGAGGATGAGGATGAGAACGAGGAAGAAGGACAAGATGATGATGATGATGAAGAGGGGGAGGACTGTAAAGAAGAAAAAGGTGAGGTGGAGATGAAGACAAGGTTGTTGAGGGGAAGCTGACTAAAATGGTTCTGATGTTGCAAGAGGGCGACGGGAATGCCAAACTCTATTGTTTTCATTCCATCCGGCAATAACGCACGTGTTGACTCTTTGTCTTTGATGCATGGAAACGCCGCGCTCTCATGCAGGCTGAGTGTCAATTAGAATGATGGAGATGGACTGGAGACCCGTCTGGGGTGTAATGCGTCTCGATTAGAGGAGATTTCAGAGTAGATGAGATGTATGCATGGCCGGGTTGTGAATGGTTTGAATTGGTGGAGCAAGAGTAAAGATTTATGGGCCCCACCGTGGCCTTCAGATGGCAGTCATCATCAGTACCGCTTACCTTGTTGTGGTCACATGGTTTTTGTTTACCCTGCAGGGAATATGTCTGTGTGTGTGTGTGTGTGTGTGTGTATATATATATATATATATATATATATATATATTAGGGGTGTAACGGTACACAAAAATCACGGTTCGGTACGTACCTCGGTTTTAAAGTCACGGTTCGGTACGTTTTCGATACAGCAAAAAGAAAGAAATGCCAGAGAAATGTCCTATTTGTTTAAAGAAAAAATATTTTTAAATAAGTGTGAGTTTTCCTAGATCTTGAAACTTTCAACTTTATAAATGGGGGTCATCTTTGAAGGATGAACAAATAATGTTTTGGTCATCACATTAAAAATAACATTTAAATATATATTTATTTATATAATATTTGAATTTTGAAGTGCTGGAAAAAGATGTGTGAAGTACTTGAAAGCATTTCACTATTCCAGCCAAACTGGTTCCAGTTAGTATTATTATATTAAATCCATGGTGAATATTGCTGGTCTGTGGACGTAAAGTATTACTAGTTCATTCACGGCACAATGTTTCTCCTGGTTTCCACGTCAGTGCTGTTTGATCTAATAGAGATCTACGGTTAATAACGGAGAAATGTGAATGCTTCTCACTAGATCTCGCAGCGATGTTATTACTTCAGTGGCGAATTCAAATGTTTTCTTTACCGGATCTCTTAGCGGTGTGTGTTAACAGTGTTGCTTGATCGAGATCGGCTCGCGCTGCACAGATGTTGCTGGTCCGAACTGATAAACGATCCATGAGAAGCGCATAATGAGTAGCGCAGTTTCGTTCTGCTTTCATTACGCTTGCCATTTGATGTTGCGCAACGTTGTGTTGGCCGCGTCAGCACGAATTTTGCCGGCAGGAAAAATGCTCCAAGCAGTCGTTCGGTTTGTATGCGTACCGAACCAGAAGCCTCGAACCGAAACGGTTCAATACGAATACATGTACCGTTACACCCCTAATATATATATATATATATATATATATATATTTATATTTGTTTTGTTTTTTACTTTAGCCTTTTTTCGGTTTAGACTACAGTCACTAGCACTTCCATATTGGTTGACATTGTAACAACGAACTCGTCAGTTCACTTTTAGCAATGTTTCATCATACATTGTTTTTCAAGGGGAGTATACAAATCTGAATATATTAAGAAACGTGAAAGGGTTCTTCATATTTTAGTCTTATATTCATGTTGCTCAAACAGTTTTTAATTTCAGTGGTACTGGTGGATTTCCGCGGGAGATTCGAGCATGTCTTTGCATCATTACGTCACATCTGTACACATAAAGGAGTTGTCTCGGCTAGTGTTTTTGATGGCGGATCCAGAAATGTTCAAACAGCAATCACCAGTGACAACTAGAGATTCACCCGCTTTGTAAAAAGTGGCTTGCACAGACTGTAACCAGGCCCATGTGAAAACAAGGATAATATCGGAGGGGCATTAAATGTAGTCACGCAATTGCTGATGTTGTTAACATTAACAATTTGAGAACAAAAGATCATTTGCACAGTTTGACCTGATATGATAAGTGATCATTAGGTTAAATTTACTGCAAGCCCCCCCCCCCCTTAGTTGGTCAGACTAAAAGTGGATGTTACTTACTTTTTCAGATGACATTTTCCAGTGAAAATTATTATGTTGGTCATACTTAAGAATAATCTATGATTCTGAATGACAGTATCCACACCGGCGCGCTGCACAGTCTCTTCAAACATTGGATTTATCCGCGCTATGCCGTGCCGAGGCACAACCCACGTAAAGTTGATAATTCCACAAATAACTGCAATTGCAGATTTCGAACAGAGATGGCGACAGAGGAAAAACTATGGACTGCACCTTTAAACAATCCATAAGATGATGATGATGTTCTAAACCAGACTTAATTTATTTTTTGGAACACAAGAGAATATTTAAGAGATATTTTGAAGAATATTGGTTGCCAAAAGAGTTTTGGTTACCATTGGGGGAAAAAAAAAAAAAAAAAGAAAAGAAATAAAGTCATACTGTTTTGGAACGTGTGTACGTTATGACTTTCCTTTAAAATGTTTAAGTAAAAAACAAGTAAAAAACAAAAAAAACATTAGCATAAAAAATACATTCTCTAAGAAAAAAGGTCTTACTATCTTGTGCAGTGTTGCTTCCCAAGTGAATTTATCTTATGCATTTTTAGATATTTTAATGAAAAACAAGTCAAAAAAGGCTTGTTAAAAAACTCGTTAAAAAGTCATTTTTGCTGTGCATAATAAATGTTTATTGCTTCTGTCACTGTGGGTACATTTAATGGCAACGAATTTCATTTTTAATAAAGAAAAACATGATATTGTTAACTGATACATTATTAAAAATTATTTTAATCAGATTTCACTTACAGAGGTGATTTGCATCAGACTTGTGAATAATAATTTTCATGTACTGTATGTTTCTCGCGTTCAGAAAGGGGAAAAACATAGAGGATTTGAATCATATAGGCAAAGACAATGCATTATTTCTGCCTGTTTGAACAAGGTCATTGGTCACAGTCTTTATAACACAAAGGAAATCTGATAGATCTCAATACCACGGTAATACAAGATGATCTGCAAACCAGTGTGGGTTAGCAGTCTCAAACAGCCACTTCAATTCTGGAAAGCAGACACAAGCGTTTCCACTGATTTGACACTGCATTTTTCATCCTAAAATGTCTCACAATGACAGACCAGATTTTTCTCTTGCTTATTTATTTAGCCAAGAGTTTGTTTGCAAGGCCCTTTGTTGTTCTTTTTTTTTCTTGTGCCTTGTATTTCTAAACCGCCAGCACAGCCGGTCCTCAGCTTGGTGCTTGGCTTGTTAGTTGTGCCGCCCTATTCAGACAGCCACCCTGTCATCGTGTAGCCGTCTTCTCCTCCCTGTGAGCCTTGGAGCTTTGCTTGGTTAACTCAAACCAGCTTTGGGATGTTATTTTCGGACATAGACTGTCTTGAAGCAGCATTGCTTGTGGGCAAATGTAATTCAGCCCATCCGATTGTCCCATCTCTCGCTTTCTGTTTTTCTCTGTCTCTGTCCCTTTTTAACTCTATTCATTATACTTATGTACCACCTGTGCTATATAGAAATAAATGATATGTCAAATCTGTCTATCTATCTGTCTATCATTCTGTCTGTCTAAATATATCTGTCTGTCTGGCAATCTGCCTGACTGCTTTCAGTCCATATATCTGTATGCTGTCTGTCTATATGTAAATTGCTGTTTGTCTCTCTGTCTTTATCTGTCTTTTTCTCTATATCTATGTCTATAACAGCTCACCAGCTACCCATAACCACCCTGGCTTCATAGCCTTTTGCTTGAGCAATTTAGTTAGAGTAATATTGCCCAGAATGATCTGTAAAGCATGTTTGAGAAAGAGCTCCAGTGTGTCCAACTGCTGCACTGTTATGGTAGGCCAAGTGTTGGCTTCACTGCAGTGTGGCGGTATATGCAGGCTTTTGCAAGTGTAGGAAACCCTGTGTCAGAGGCAAAGGAATGATTTTTGAATTGTTAGTTTAAATGTGCCCTGCCTTACTAACTGCAACCCTGCTATTAGAAGTTCAACGATTCTATTTTTTCCACCCTTTTTGCTGAGTCTTTCATTCTATGCAACACAAGCATTTTTTTTTTGCATGTGTGGTTTTGTTAGAAGCACATGTCATTGATTGCCTTTTATACGGCACTGATATCTGCTCTGATTTTAAAAGCCCAGCGGTGCATATCAAGGACTGCAGGTCTTTAAGTTTTACAGGAGGCAACGACCTGTGAATGATGAGGTTTGAACCCCTGCAATGCTGATGTGTTTTGCTCTTGTGAGAGCACAAACAGTACGCTTTCCCGTGGGACTGTCCTCCCCCAGGGGTGTCCGAAAGTTAAAGAGTGGAACTTTAAGCAACTCCTGTGGAGGGCGTATAACTTAGAGAGATGAGACAAACGACTTAAACATCTGAGGTTTGTGGTGTCATGATCCCTCCGAACCCTCGGGTTTGTCTCATGGATTGTCAGTTGATTCAATAATTTAATGAAATGAATTGCTTGATATGCTGATTAATGAAATAAAAAAAAATCACAGTTTTATTTTTGATTAATGTATTTATTTAAAATATTATTTGTAGTATATTATATTATTTACATTATTATTTGAATTGTTGATTTATCAAATTTTATTAAACATTAATTTTTGAAAGTCTGTTGCTGATTTGGGGAAGTTAAAAAAATACATTATTTTTATTTTTATTTATTTTTTCTATGGTTTGTGTTTTTTTTTTTTGTTTTTTTATTTAACAGTCAGAGACGTACATACAAACAAACCAACATAGTGCAGTAGTGAGCAATCTTGTAAATCCATAATTCCAGCAGTGACAAGAGTGATTTAAGTGTTTGATCTAAGTGTGTATGTACAAAAAAAATACATTATTTTTAATTATACGTTTTTACTATTTGCAACATACCTAATTCATGTTGTTTTCATGACAATTTACCTTTGCTGGAGTGAAAGGCAGTCGTAAATTTTTAGTTTAAGATCCCCATCTGATCCCAGTTATAACAAACCTGTTGGTCATGAATCACCTTTTATTTATCCCTTTTTTTTACTGTATTATTGCTCCCCGCTGCCCCACTCACCCACACGTCTCCAACCCCCTGCGGCCAGTCTGAGTAACAGATAGCTCATCATCGCTCGTACAGAAGTGCACTGATGATGAGTGATCGCTGCCCTTTTTAGCTCTGAGGTTGTCATATGTGTACATGTTTGTGATTGTTAATGGTTATGCCTTCAGATATGTGTGTGGTCCATAAATATGTGAATGTTTTTGAATGCTTTTGCATCCTCAGGCCTACCGTTAAACCTCAGATTGTGCATGTTTGTGAATCATCAGTTCAGAATGGTCTTTATTTTTCTATTCTCAAGAGCTCAAGGAAAACAAACCTCACAGACTTTATTCTTGTAATGAACAGAAGTTTCCAGCCTTGTGCTATTCCAGCTCCTGCTGGTGTCATTTGTGGGTTTCTGAACTTTATTATATGCTGTCACAAGTGACATACATCCCGCCGGAGGTACGGAGCAACGACACAGCGATAGAGGAGAAATTTAAGACGAATGTTCGGTTGAAGAAAAAATGAAAGAGACAAATGCTTCAGGACAATCTTTAGCATAGTTTCCATGACAACATTCGTGTTGCAACTGCATCACCGAATTCCCACGGGTCGACTCCTGTAGAGACACAAAATTCAAAACAGGAAACCGATTTGTAGGCTTGCTATATTGTCTGGGGAAAGTATTGTTCTTTGCACAGCCTTAAAAAGGTGGCTACATAGACTTTGACATGCATAAACAAAATGCGCAAGTTGGCAAAATAGAAATGTGACCAGCGCTTGTTTTCTATCAACGAATGAATCACTTTTACGAAAGCTGTATGGTTTATTCCTTGGCTTGTAACAAATAAATAATTGATTGGCATTAGAGTCGTTAGCTTTACTTAGTTGACTTTACTCTCTGTTGTACAAACAGCACCTTATGCAATTGAACTTTCAAATCAAAGATTAAAATGTTCCGATGATGTCCAAAAATGTCTTCAATTGCCATACTGTCTTTAGTCAACTCAATCTTAGGCTTTGTCCCGTAGATGCTGTGCCTGATTAGCGTAGGCTAATGTAGCATTTTATTATTTTATATCTAATTGTCCAAGCGACTTTTATTTTGAAGCCATTGTAAAATAGCCAATGTATATATGCCCAAATGTGCATGTTTGCTCCAAAATGCCTGTGTGTTCTGGTTATTACTGGTTTTGAGGCATATGGCCATTTGTATTCTTTGAATGAATTAGCATATTTAGCTGTTGCATCTGTGTTGATTGTTCTTGTTCATGATTCATTTGGTATCTGAGAGATATTTTTTTTCTTTCAGATAGTTTGTCCTTTTTAGGACAACTTCTAAAAGCTAACCATAGCTGCTGCGCAGAGCCACTGCTGAGGCTTTGGTTTATCTGAGAGAAATTTTGAGTCTCTGAGAACGGATTTGATAGTAAGACGAGAGGTGAGGCGACTCGCCCTGTATTTCTGGGAAAGACATGTTTGTTTTGCAGTCGGTTTTCTTCAGCTTATAGTGAGAGCTGAAAGGCATGAAAAAAAAAAATGAATCCTGAAAAAGCTCTCCTCGCTGTGGATTTAGCCACCTTGGGACACCTTTTCTTTTGAAGTATAAAAGTGGTTTTCAACGCACAGGCTCAGATGCTTCAACTGCGCTCGCGGTTCAAGAAAAGTTACGACACCCAGAACTCCTCATGATAAGGATTGTTAGATAGTTTAGTGTAATGGGGTGTTTTTCAGTCTTTTTGGGGTTTCGGCTTAACTCACTGCTAATTCACAACAGTGAGTTTGGAAGTGTGGGCTGGTTTACATGTCCTTTTCTGATGTGGTTTTAAAATATATATGATTTGTAAGCAGGTCAAAGTACATTACATGATGCTGATTGAGACTAAAATTCAGATGAGACCACAGGTATGCCGTGTAGAGTATGGATTTGTGACTGCCTAGTTGGTAGTGGACATTGGACAATGTGGAATTGGCCAATCATTAGAATTATATTATTGATGGTGAAGTCATGGAAAGCAATTTCTCTGGATGCCAGAATTAGGGCTGTCAAACGATTAATCCCGATTAATCGCATCCAAAATAAAAGTTTGTGTTTACATAATATATGTGGGTGCACTGTGTATAATTATTTTATATATATATAAATACACACACATGCTTGTATATATTTAAGAAATATTTTCATAAATATAAATAATTTCTATTATATATAAATATTTATATATATAAATAATCATTTTTTTCTTAAATATACATGCATGTGTGTGTATTTTTATATATATATATATATATATATATATATATATATATATATATATATATACAAAATAATTATACACAGTGCACCCACATATATTATATAATCACAAACTTTTATTTTGGATACGATTAATCGTTGGACAGCCCTAGCCAGAATTATTTTTACATACAGACTTTACATTTCCTGCCAACATTCCTGCAGTTTTGGCAGTACCAAATACATAATTACACCTAATTTTTCACAAAACATTCCCGTTTCCACTAAATATAAGGGGCAGAATTGTTTTCAACATTGATAATAATAATAAATGTTTCTTGACCTGCAAATCAGAATGATTTCTGAAGGATCATGTGACACTGAAGACTGGAGTAATAATGCTGAAAATTCAAAGGAATAAATTACATTTTAAAATATATATTAAAATAGAAAAGTAGTGTTTTAATTTGAAATAATTTTTTTTTTTTATCAAATAAATGCAACCTTGATTGAGTTAATATCTGGTTTGCATTATTACTTGTATTAAAAATCTTGATGAAATAGATCATTTTATTTATTCATATTATTTATATAGACAATTTTATGACTTATTTCAAAATAAAATAGTTTTATATATCTTAATATAGAAAAGAAAAATAAAATGCCAAAAATAAAACTAAATCACTGATATCAGCTGATAACTGTTATGGTTCAGACATTAGCTGAATGCATCCTTTATTGACATAAAAATAGTTTGGTATGATTATTATTGTTTTATCATATTCCTCTTGCTGCTGTTTGACATTAGCTTTATGTTATGTCAACAAAAGCCTTTAAATGGTTTCTTACTTTATAAACATGTTTTAATGGTTTTACCTCTATCTTTTTCTTTAACTCTCTTACAGGGGACGAAAGCCAAGAACTGGGTCCTCCTCCGTCTGTAGACGAGGCCGCCAACACACTGATGACGCGACTGGGGTTCCTGCTTGGGGACAAAGTGAACGAAGGGCCTGGTGGAGCACACTACAACATGGAGGAACAAGATGACCCCCAGGTTTGATGCATGCTTTTGATGCTTTATCCAGTCTCTCTCATTATTCTTTAAAAATAATAAGTGACTTTTTGGCCTTGTGATGATGGGAGGGAGGTGCTTCTCTGCAGCTCAGGGTTTTGTCAGTGGGCGGCTCCCCACCTCAAAAACACAGATATTCTTGCTCTCTAAATCATGGCAGATGTTCCTGGGTTTTGGATGAACACCAGTAGTTTGCGCTGGAGTATTCGTACAGTTCGAGTCTAACTAGGCATGTCTCAGACAGCAGATGCCGCTACTCTATTTACAGTCCACACTGATCTTACCCATGATTCTCCAGTGAAGTGAACATCTGCTTTTTGGTTTCAAGTGCTTAGAAACCCTTCAAGTCAGGAAAATTGAATCCAACATGTGTTCTATTCAGTACAGTAAGATATTAATTATGTCAGATGACATACAGTATAATCTCGGGCTGTTATTTTATATATATATTATAAATTAATTGCTTAATGCATGGATTAAATACTGATTATAAAAATGGCTTTAGAAGTCAATATATTGTCTGTTTTATTTTACGGAATTAAAGTCGTCTTTAATAAAGTCTTCTCAAACAAGAAATGTAGGGCGGGACTTGATTGTGTCCATTGAGAATTGATTGGATGGTTATGGTTTGCTATTGCTGTGACGTCATGTGAGTGACTGGTTGTCCCGCTCTCGTGTAAAAAAAAAAAAAAAAACGTCATCAGAGAAGAGATATCGCTGCACGAGGGAGAAGTTATTTTGTTTTAAGATTACAGTATTGAAAAAATGCTGTGCATGGATTAATCATTTATAATAAATACTGCGATATTAAAAATGATTTAAATTTTGAAAAATTTTGATTTCATGGTGACTTTAGGGGTGGTTGATTATGATTTCACTTTTTTTTACCTTACTTTTATTTTGCTGTTTGAACTTAAACGTTTGCAAAGTCACGACCCTCAAAGTTCAAAGCAAAGGGAGATATTTGCTTTTTAAAGAAATTGAATTTTAAGGGCTACAACAAACGGCTGTTAGGGACTACACGATATTCCTCCCTGTTGGTGACCTCACCAACCCTAAAATTTACATAAACCCTGCCCCCGAGACACGATTTATAGATTATGAAGACAGAATATGCTAATCAATGAATAGAAGATAACTACACATAAGCTACAAACTTTCATCAACTAACCTTTCAAAAATGTTGTCCACATGTTGTCACTTCTTCTTGAGTCTCTCCATCTTTGCCTGATTCCAGTTTGAGCATAAGAGGCTAAACTATTTTGAAATTTGCAGGACACAGTCTGTCGTAGTTCCGCCCTCTGTGTCTGGAGCGGCAGCTCATTTGCATTTAAAGGGACAGACACGTGGACAAAAGGGACATGTGGGGCATTTTGAGCCAAAAACTTGTATATATGTAGTAAACTACAACTATGTATATATTTTTCATATTTTTATAATATATTATTTATGTATTTTACCAGTATTTTTTTTACATAACTAATGAGGTAAAATTGACAACCATTATTAAAACAGTTATTTAAAAAACAAACTGCATCTTAACAATAACTATTAGTTATTGAAACAGCCTCGCCATTTTTAAAAAGAACGTTTCTTGAACGAATCACTTATTAAATTCCACTGGTTAAAATCAGAAGCGTTTAATTATCTCTTAATTGTTCAGTTTGACCTCATTGATGTGACTCCTAGTTGAGTCCAGGAATGTATCACACAACACAGGGCTCCTGCCGTCCACAGCTGGGCAGAGCTATTTCAGAGGCTGGTCCCTGCCAAGCGAGCGTGGTCACCGAAAGGCCACCATTTCTCAAAACATTGATTCAGAGCCAGTATCTCCCACGCTCACCGATGCCTGAATTGGACACAAAAAGGTGTTGACTGAGCTATTTAGAAATATTTGGGAAGTTATTGAGTCCAAGATCTGGTTCGGAGCACACTGCTGGTGAAAACTATTTTTTTTTTCAGGAGTTTTAAAATTCCAACGTTGCCAGTTTAGAAGTGCTCTTAAATCAGTTGAAGCTGAAGTAGTATTCTACTTAGTACTTAGTATAATACTTGTTGTATTCAAACCCTAGTTTGTGAAATCAGCTTTAAGAGTCTTATGTTGCATCAGAGCCCCAAGTTGTATTTTGCAAATTTGTCCTTAAATTGTTGTTTTTATGAAATAACATCCTTTTGGTTTGCAGTATCTCTTTTGGTTGCAAGAAATGTATTATCTTAAACAGCTTCTGAAGTTCATATCCATCTGAATGATGTCAGTGATGTGGCCTCCACCGCAGACCCAGAGTCAGACATGAACTCGTTTAACCACTTATTCTTTCCATGTCTCCTTTCCTCTCTTTTATACTCCCTCTTTACTTTTTTTCATTCAACCCTTTTATTATAAATTCTTGTTAGCTGTTTGTGTTTCTCACTTTGTCTTTCTTGCTCTCTCTCACCCGATTGGGTAAAGTGATCCACCATCCTGGTCGGTTTTTGTAGATCATATCTTATGGCCGACCGCAGAATGCCAAAACAACGCACTCATTTCTTTCTTTTTTTCCCATTTGGTTAAGAGTTAAAAATTCAACGTTCTCTCAGTCATATACCATAAAAAGCCAATAACGTTGTATTAAATTACATAATATTGAGTCACTGTGGAAAAATTGTTTAAGTCAGCCCAAGCCATAAAAAAGAGATAATTCCACATGAGTATGCAGTCCTCAGCAGAAATATGGGATAGTACTGTATCATTAAATACCAGTCAGCAGATTTCCACGTCTGGGGGCATTTTTGTGTGTGAAAGTCATTCAGCACTGCTACTTTTCTGTAAGAGGAACCTCATATATTATATACAGAGGGGTTCACGGAAGCCTGCAATATCCTACAGTAAATATCTGCAGTGTGAAATGAGTGAAACCTCGTTTATGAGACAAGCAAACCAAATGTAAATTATTTGTTCAGTTATTCTTATGTGAATTTGTTAGATTGAATTGAATGGAACAATTTCAGTAAGTGGTTTTACAAGTGATTTACACAAATTTGTTCTACTAGTGTTTCATGAATGAAGCCCGGTGAATGGTTTACCTTGAACTCATGCATGTTTATAAGGTTTATTTATTAAAAACATATAAGCTCAACCCTCTAGCACATGCTTAGTACAAGGTGTAGAAGGATTTTAACCAATGAGATTTCACTGGGGGCAGGGATAGTCAGGGCAGCGAAATAGAAAGCAAACAACTCATTTTGTCATTAATATTCATTGCTTATATAATTGTGGCAAGTTTGGAGTTGTCTAACTCTCTTTTTTTTTGTGATGTTCAGGGCATCTCCATGACCCAGAGGATCAGCCCATGCTCGAGCTTAGCTAGCAGCACAGCATCGCCCCCTCCAGGCAGCCCCTGTTCTACGTTGCCCGCTGGAGCCCCGGGCAACATGGGTACCCGAGACTGTGCTTACGGATCCATCACGAGCCCCACTTCCACACTGGAGAGCCGAGACAGTGGCATTATAGGTGAGAGAAGTTCTGTAGATTATTTTAGCAATAGAAATTAAAATTCATTAGTCATCATTAGGGCTTTTTTTAATCATTAGAGCTTTCACACTGCACTTATTGCTGCACAGGTTATCTTCGTTCTAAACACCACCTTCAACCCTGAATAAAGGAATGTTTCATACTTGTAATTTAATTGCAGGGTTAGCACCGCTTTTTACCTGGGGTTAAACCCTGCTCTGGAGATTAATGCGGTTAAAGGGATACTCCAGTTTTGTTTTGTTTTTGGAAAAAGGCTCATTTTACCACTACCCCAGAGTTAAACAGTTGGGTTTTACCGTTTTCGAATCCATTTTTTTATAAAAAAAAAATATTTTTTGATATTTAGAAGAATACCAGTAACCAGACAGTTTCTGGTCTCATTGACTTCCATAGTATATATATTTTTCC
Source organism: Pimephales promelas (assembly GCF_988280905.1). Lineage (NCBI taxonomy): Eukaryota > Metazoa > Chordata > Actinopteri > Cypriniformes > Leuciscidae > Pimephales > Pimephales promelas. The sequence continues at coordinate 17,725,307 of NC_142771.1, read as the reverse complement.
TACTATGGAAGTCAATGAGACCAGAAACTGTCTGGTTACTGATATTCTTCTAAATATCAAAAAATCGGCTAAATGGATTTGAAAACGGTAAAACTCAACTGTTTAACTCTGGGGGAGTGGTAAAATGAGCCTATTTCCAAAAAAAAGTGGAGTATCCCTTTAACTTCGCATTGCAGTGCCAAACTTGTACAGTGTGAAACGATGCAGTTGTTTGAATGTTACAACTAGATGCTTAGCAACCGACCACCAATCACATGCCTTATATTACTAACGTGATTTGGGTAGTCACGGAAAGTAAACACTACGCGATCTACCTGTCATTTCTGCGTATGATAGGATGTCAAATGGCGATGGTAAATGTGACATTTGCAGTGAAGAAGAGACCGTTTCATTCTTACCTTTATAGTTTGAAAAGTACTCTCAGAAAAACCTTGATATTACAGTCAGCAATGTGCAATATGAGGCCATGCAATGCTAGATCCTTTATGTAAACGGGTCACGTACTACGTTTGTCCAGTCAGTAGCACTGACACCGCAAATATGCAAGTAAGGAGTTTAACCCGGGGTTAGGAATGTGCAGCTTTCAAATACCTAGGATTAACTGTTAACCCCGGGTATCCACAAGTTTCCTACGCCCCATGAGGCCTTGCGTCAAAAGTGGGCGCGACTTCCGGGTTGGAAGTAAACAAAGCGCGATTTGACACGCTTGACACTCGTTCATTCAACAGTTGACAGTCATTCAAGTTATAGCGATCCAAACTAGCTAACGATGTGGGAACACAACCTCAACGAAATTCAAAAGGGTGAAATAACAGTACCTTTACCCTCCGCAGTAGTTGATTGGGAGTATTATAATAACATTATTAATAATCAATACTCATCAAGGCATGGTGACAGACCGTTGTGAGCTGACAAACAATTAAAATAAAAAATACACACTTAGTCATTGTGCTTTGGAGTTTATTCAAAATTATAAATGAATGTGCTGCTTGAATACATTAACTGGCACATTTGGTATTCTGTCAACACAGGCTTTGATCCTGAGTTTAGGTGTAACATCAGTAGCGAACAGCCAATCACATGCTGATAGAGTTTATAGAACATTAAGAATTTAAACAAATGTACACAGGAAGATTCGTCGTCTTTTGGGAGGTGATGGAAACTACAGTCGTTGACAGGATCACTCTGATTTCGTTTTCAGCTTATGTTCAAAACAATCACGTTTAAGCCACTGAATTAGTTTAGTCCGGTTATACATACAACCGCGAACAGCACATGTTGTCCCTGAGCTCTGTAACGACATCTCTCATAAAGATTTGCGTCTTTAAATAGTAAAATAATTCTCCGAAAAACAGCTAGCCTCTTCGCTAACTAACACACCAAAATACCATTGGAATGCTACTTCCGCCGCGTCACCGGAAGTTTCACCCACTTTATTTTTTACAGGAGCGCCCCTCGGAAACTTGTGGATAGTATTAGCAGCGAGAAACGTGAATAAAGATTCAGGAATCCGTTTAGACCACTTGGTATCGGTTTCAAAAATCTCATTGCTTTCTTGCAGCAACGCTCACAAGTTACTCTGAGAATGCTGAGCATGGAGGTAAACACAGCGAAAGCTCACGGGGCAGCCTGAAACTCTGGCAGGCACAGAAGTCGATGGGTACAGACTCCTTTCTTTATCGGGTGGATGAAAACATGGCCGCCTCCACATACAGCCTCAACAAAATCCCAGAGAGGAGCCTGGAACATTCCATATCTCACTCGGCCCACTCCATCCCTCTCTACCTCATGCCCCGCCCCAATTCTGTGGCTGGTAAGTTTCTGCACCTGTCAAATTTTGGCTAATGTATGTTCAGAATAGTGTACACACTAGTGCATTGCTTACTGCTTACTTTGCATGTATGGAGGGCCATTCTTTGGGTCCCAATGGGCCCTGTACTTGCGAACTGACCGACGGGGTTCGGTAGCACACATACTAGTACCAATACTGGCAGTAGAAGGCCAGTCTGAACATATCTGATTCGATTAGATTCAATTTTACTCATTGTGCAGAGCACACACAAAGCAAATGAATTGCAGAAGAATAGCAATACAAGTGTATTTATATATTATTTAACTGTAAGATGGTAGAAACCTCCATATTATGCTGAGCTAGTCAAGACTCAGTCCAGCGTTCAAATCCTGTTAGTTACAAACGCTCATATTCATCTTTCACGGCGTGTGAATATTTAGAGTCAGCTCTGTGTGCAGCTCATTCAGCTGAGGCTCTTTGAACACTTCTGTTCATCAGTGGTGAACTGCAGAGGCAGGAAATATCCCACATAATTCAGACCCTAAAAGTCAACAGACACGTGTTTCCAATTCCCTCAAAATGTCAAGGTCAGTAAAAGCACATAGTGATTACTGTGAGAGCTATAGACGTGCCCCTCTTTTCAGCTTTATGGGCCATTTGAGCTCTGAAGTGGCTCCTAGCTCCCGATGCCGGACGGTTGCTACAAAGCAAGGACATCTGTGTGAATCTGCTCCTGGTTTATGAAGGATTTGTCATTTGTGCTGCTGGTTTTGGATCCATATAGTGTCAAACTCAGTATTTTCAGCCAAAGATCAGTTCCATGCAATGTAGTTTTTTTTTTTGTTTACTGTCGACTTTGGGTTTTTAAAGGTTTGCTTGGAGGAAATTCTCAGAGAATAAATTAAATGGTTAGAAAATGAAAGCAACAAACATGTCTAAAATCTGATTAAATAACACGTTTAATTTAATTAATGTGATGAATATAGGTTAACAAATTATACTTATTCTTTATAATCTTAAAAATTGGATTCTATTGTTGTTATTATTATTATCATCAATTAATTCATACATTTATTTATGAATAAATGGCTATGAAGTAGGTCCAGGTTTACATTTCTATACATTTACTGTACCACACTCTTTCTAAGCTGTTATAAAGTTTTAAATTGATAGAACATCAAAGTGGGACACAAAACCACCTTAAAACTGGGAGTAAATAATGATAAAACTCAATTAATTGTGACATGTATTTGAGAAGACACAAACCTGCTCCCAGCATGCACCTGAGTGAAGACCGGTGCAGCAGTGAGTGAATGATGTGATCTGTTTGTTCATCCATCTTCAAATCTGTCTGTTCTTGTACTCTCATCACCTCTCTTTCTCTCTCTCTCTCCCTCCCTTCTACCCCTGATTGTCTTTCTTACTCATGCATGCTCACCTCTCAAAATTTTCATCTTTCTCCTTCAATTCTGTCACACCTTTGATTTCTTTCCCACCCACTCATTCCCTCTCCTGCTCTCAGTGTGTCTCAGTCCATGTTTCATCACATCTTCCCCTTTCAAAACTTGAAACTTGTCTTATCTCTGAGTTCAATATGCATTGTATTATTCTTTCAGACAAGAAGTCTTGACATGTTCTCCTGTGTTCACTTCCTGCCACATATTCACAACTGCACCCTCATATATGTACATAAAGGACACAATACGAGGAGTTTAAGAGATGAATGTTCTGGCATATTCACATGTGGGTGGTTACTGGGGTTTTGCTAGGGTGTTCTTGGTAGTTTATTACTGACATTGGTTAAAATAACCAAAACACACAAAAAAAAAATAAAACATTATTTCTTATGCTTCATTTCCTTCGTATTTTTCAAGTACATATTTTTTGTACATTTTATTGAATTGAACAATCGAGTTACATGATTTTTGACCTCTATCCAAAGAGTTCCATAAACTAATCCCAGTTACAAGGAACCCCTTTTGTTTTTTTGAGGTACGTGAATATGGTACACTAAAATTGCCTTTTCTTCTGTTGTTATTGTCTGTGATTAACATGAATTTATTTTTAATATGTGTTGGTACTAAATTATTTTTCACTCTCCACATAATTTTTAGTATTTTGAAACTGACCAACTCTTTAAATTTCAAAGTCTGCAGTTTTATAAACACTTTATTTGTGTGGTCTCGTGCACCTTGGTTAGCCACAATTCTTATGGCTTTCTTCTGGATTCCTATGGATTTCGCCCACAAACACATGTGTTTTTAAGGTAAAATAAAATCTGATTATTTAGCACTTCCATTTTAAAATGTCATGTGAGGACATGAACAGATCCTTGTTTAATCAAAGTTTATAGATATGTAGATATGAACATTCTCAGACGCGCAGACGTGCTTTCTGAACCAGTGCCGCGTGGGGCTGTAAAACAGTTCAGTGATGGGAGCCAAAGTCATTGTGATGCAGTTCAAGCGGCCGTACATCCAGCAACACAGTCATGTCAGCCAGACAGTCTGCAGTGCAGATGGAGAGGGTGGGGTTGGGCAAGACAAATGCTGCTGTCTAAATTGCATTTTTTTTTATTTTATTTTACTATTATAATCATAGTTTTAGCCAATATACAGTACAGTTAGTGGTGCTGGCTCTAAGTGTCTTAAAGTCTTTTTTCCTCTATTGTGACGTACAGTATCCAAAGCTTCTCAAACTGGAAAAAAAATGTAGGTCGGGACTTGATTTTGTCTAGAATTGATTGGATCATTGGATTGTTGTGGTTTGCTATTGTTGAATTGCCTGTTCAAACCAAGGATGCTACCTTTAAATATAACAAAACTAAATTAGTGTCCACACACTAAGTAAGGAATAATGTACATCCATCCGGTGGTTCTCTCAAAATAACCCCGGCAGGATGATGAGGTCTTGATCTGCCTGAAGGAGGTTATTTCAAGAGAACCACCGGCTGGATGTACATTATCCCTCGTATTACACGGCTACTTGCCACGTAAGGAAATAATTAGATATGAAATATTGATCTGAGTTGAATTATTTTATTAGGTCTTTGAACGCAAAGCTTCCGTGGTGAGAGCAGTTGCAGCGGCAACTGTTTTGTTAGGGTATAGTTATCATCCTTGGTTGGTATGAAGTATGAACATGCCTTTATGCTGATGGAGATCCTCCGTGGTTTTACAATTGTAACATTAATTGTAGTAATCCATAAAAAACTGAAATTATAGCTTTCGAAATTTTGTAAGAACAGCTTTACTGGCTTGCTTAATGTCTGCGCACTTTGTTTTCAATCAGCTCTCAATCACGTTCCCCCTCAAACATGGGTTCTGAGGAGAGTTATGTTACTGAACTATTGATCGAAGTTGTCATTTGTACATTTATGTACCATGAGGTCATAGTTGTTTTTCTTAAAACTGTCTTCAATTAAAAAAAAACTTTTGCTGATAATTTACTCACCCCCATGTCATCAAAGATATCCATGTCTTTCTTTTTTCAGTTGAAAAGAAATTAAGGTTTTTGATGAAAACATTCCAGGATTTTCTCCATATTATGGACTTCAATGGGAACCAAATGGTTCAAGGTCCAAATGAGAGTTTCAGTGCAGCTTCAAAGGGCTTTAAACGACACCAGACGATGAATAAGGGTCTTATCTAGCGAAATGATCGGTCATTTAAAAAATAAATAAAAGAGTTTAAGTTTTATAAGCACAAATGCTTGCCTTGCTCTGTTCTGTGATGAGCGTTTGTGACACTCCTGTTCAAACTCGTTCGTCAAAATGAACTAATCTTTTTTTTTTGAGTCATGACTCGAAGGGTCCTAGATCATCGTCTGGTGTCATTTAAAGCCATTTGAAGCTGCACTGAAACTCTCATTTAGACCTTGAACCATTTGGTTCCCAATGAAGTCCTTTATATGGAGAAAATCCTGGAATGTTTTCATCAAAAACCTTAATTTATTTTCGACTGAAGAAAGAAAGACGTGGACATCTTGGATGACATGGGGGTGAGTAAATCATCAGCAAAAGTTTTTTTTTTAAAGTGAACTACTCCTTTAAACATATTATAGGAGAACGAAAGACTCTCCTTAGTTGCACCTGGCACCTTACATGGCTGGTGGCCAATCATCCTTAGCATCTGTGCTAATACTGCCACAATAATGTTAGTCGTTGTTAAATAATTAAAGAGCTCTCTCCAGATGCTCTGAGAGAAATTATGTGGCCACCCACAATGTTCTTAATACTGTCGTGCCTCAAGCCGCCATGAACTTCCCTCCTTATTAGCAACGGAAAAAAAGCTCAAAATTCATACACGCATCCTCGAGAAAGCTAATATCCATGAGCTAAGCAAACACGAGCTCTCACACATTTTGTCAAAGGGCATAAATATTTTAAATATAATATTGCCCAAGCATCAACACACACACAAATGTAGATTTGTAGATGTAGAATTGTAGATCTAGAATGTAGAAATGTAGATTAATTTGACATAAAGATAATATTTAATATATAATCTAAAAACATTTTAAATAACGGTATTGTTTTTTCTCTCTCAGCCACTAGTTCAGCTCACCTGGAGGATCTTGCCTATCTGGATGAGCAGAGACAGGCTCCACTGCGCACGTCTTTGCGAATGCCGCGTCAGAACTCCGGTTCCAGCCGCTCTGGACAAGGGGACATAAGAGGTGTGTATGTTATTTCTAGATTTTGTGCATATATACATGATCACATGTACCTTTTCCTCTTTGTGTTATCCACAAATTATTGATGAGGAAATTGTCCAACTTTAAGCAAATGCACAAATTAAAATGCCATTGCTGTCTTAGGGGGAAAAAAATCAAAGGCAGAATGAAGTTTTTGGGAGATTATGGGAAGTTTATGAGTTGCATGGTGATACTTGAGTTGAGTGGCGTTTCCGAAAATCTGCTAAGAAATATAATAATACATGCATCTCTACCACAGTGAAGCATAGATGAAGAGACTGCCTTTTTAGCTGCTGGTATGTGTGAAATACTTCACTGTGAAAAGTGCTTTAGAGTGCGGGAGAATATTGAAGAATGGCTTGCTTCCCACAATTGAAAAGTTTTTATCTAATAAGGAATGATCAGATGTTATTTTTACCAAGACAAAGTAGAACAACACTGACTATATTTTCTAGCTCAAATTATATTTGACTGATTTTACAGAAGCTTTTTGATCAACAGTCTATTAAGATTATGAGAAACATAAATCCAGTCAATTGTGTCCAAATTTTGCTGAAAAGTTTCTTTAGATTTCAGCAACTTTCTGAGGGTGTTGCTACACACAACCTTGACTAACATTATACAGTATAGCTGGGTTCACACTGTACAATTTTGGCCACGATTTGGCTGTCTGAGACAAATTTATTCATTCATTCGTTCATGCCGTTTTACGTTTCGTTTCCATGAACGAATAAAAAGGAACAGGAAGAAGAAACATTGTGTAATTTCAGTGTAAATTCTGCTCACAGTCACTGAACGCACCACGGATAGATGATGTAAAACTCTGGACGAGTCTTCCTGCACGTGTTCGTTTTTTTGGGTTTTTTTACGCGTCTTGACTGTCGTGAATATTGATATTAATGACAACCGAGATCCTACAGTGTGACATGGCTTACAGTGGGGATCATGTTCATACAGTCTGACAGGCAACAGTTGTAAAAGTCTATCATAAATCATGTGCGCCCAGCTTAAAGGGATACTCCACTTTTTTTGGAAATAGGCTCATTTTACAACTCCCCCAAAGTTAAACAGTTGAGTTTTCCCATTTTTGAATCCATTCAGCCGATTTTCTGATATTTAGAAGAATATCAGTAACCAGACAGTTTCTGGTCTCATTGACTTCCATAGTATATTTTTTTCCGCCTATGGAAGTCAATGAGACCAGAAACTGTCTGGTTACTAATATTCTTCTAAATATCAGAAAATCGTAAAAAATCGTTGTAAAATGAGCCTATTTCCAAAAAAAGTGGAGTATCCCTTTAAGTACCTTCAGGAAAAACAAAAATCGAATTCTACAAAATGGCAGAATGTCACTTTAAAGAACCTCTATAATGTAATGTTAATTATATTGATGTGCATGTGCACCTTGCATCTCTCACATCTGCCCTCCGCAACACACAGCATGTGCCATTAAAACCCTCAACACACTCCACAGCTCTTCCGTGGATCACTCAAACCCTCGCCCCCCTCCCCCCTCGTCCTGCTGTTCTTTGTTTCCCCTTTGGACTGCCTTGCCATAATCTGTCTCCTGTTCAGATCGAAGTATTGACTTCCTATTAGCATTAGCGCTGGCTCATCTGTCAGAGCTCAGCCTGCTGTCTAAAGATCACAGTCAAGGCTCCACACCTCCTAAATCAGACTCCAACAGCTTGAGTCACAATTCACCAAACAACCTGTTTATTTCAGGATGACTGCACAGGTGACGAAGAAGTGGAGGTGGACTCTATCCGTGTGGTTCGTTATAGTGACATGATGCTGAAAGTGTATGTCAGACATAAGGTATCCAAACGTAACTTCTGTAGATAATAATTCTAGCACACTGTAGCTAATGACATAATTTTACCGCAATTACAAGCAGGTTCTTTCATGCAAAAGTATAGTACTCTTTCAGAAGACATTAAGAGCCATTTCCACCAGTAATAATGATGCTTAATTGTGGAAAACATCCAGTGAAGTGAAGCCACCCTAGCTGTGCCATGAAAGGAGATTTTAATGTGTGCCACTTAAACGCTATTAAATGTATCCTTTCATCTTTTCTTTATTTACAACCTTCCCAGCTTTAGTTCTTCGTAGTCATTTTACTGCTCGGCTGCCTTTGTCTTTTTCTTTGTCTCTCTTTCTATATTCCAAGAGTGTCTTCTAGCATGCCGTGCTCATAAAGGTCACCTCGCCCTGCGTAACCCCGCCCACCTCCTTATGCTAATGCACTGATAATTAATTCACATGTTATCTGGCTAATTAATAGTGCACATGCAAATGCGGGGGGATAAATAACCTCATAATATGCTCCATCACACTTGTTGCAGTATAAACCTATACAATCACAAAATGATATAGCCAGACGCTTTGAATAATTTATGCTAATTGTGTTGACGATCCCGTCCTGCTTTAAAATGACACTTGCCTTGAGTGTTATCAGTAATTGGGATTAAATGTTTGTGCAGTTAGGCTTATGATATGTAGAAGAATAATGAAGATTATAACTGAATATCAATTCTATATAGATGAGGATTTTTGTTAATAATTTATTGCAAGCATATGTGGTGGATTAACATGATGATGAATATCAATTTTGCTATGTGCATGGTGGCAGTACATTTGACAAATAATCTTTGAACAAAAGCAAGTCCTCCCCAAGGGTTGGTTCCGGTAAGCATGGCAACTGCTCAGTGACGGCTGCTCTCCTGTTCTTGATGCGTGGAGGCTTATTTCAGATATATTTCCTGGCATACATTAATGGGTCAAGGCACTCTTTCGACAACCTCTGATTTATGGTGTTTCACACTGCAGCTTCGACTTGCGTAAGCTGCCAGATCTGGCCTTTTTCAGACAAAGCATCTCCCCCCACAGGTTAAAAATGATTACTGCAATGTCTGTTCAGAGCTTTGAATTTGGAAATTATGGCCTTCAGCATTTGTGTTTATAAAACTCTTTTATTTATTTTTTAAATGACCGATCGTTTCACTAGATAAGTCCCTTATTCATCGTCTGGTGTCGTTTAAAGCCCTTTGAACCTGCACTGAAACTCTCATTTGGACCTTGAACCATTTGGTTCCCATTGAAGTCCATTATGGCCTGGTTTCACAGACAGGGCTTTGATTAAACCAGGATTAGGCCTTATTTCAATTAGGATATTTAGGTAACTTTTATTAATTGTTCTTTAGAAAAAAAAAACATGGCACAGACAAAAAAATGACGGTAACGGTAACATATTTTAATATATGTCAGTGCATGTTGCTTTCAGTTATAACAGCTCAAACATGCATTTTAGTCTGGGACTAGACTTGAAACTGGGGGAATATTGTGAAACTTCAGCTTTGATGGATAAAATCACTGTAAAAAGTAATGGAAGGAAATAAATAGGCTTTGGGTGGGATATTGGAAAGTTTTTGGTTCCCACTGGTCCTTGAAATCCTTGAAAGTTTGTGAATCTGAAAACAAAAATTCAAGGCCCTGGAAAGTTTTTGAAGATAAACATGCATATATGAAGGTCCTTGAAAGTGCTTGAATTTGTTTTGTGCAAGAAGCTTTCTGGAAAGAATTCTATATTATTCCCTCGGGTCCGCTAAGCTGTTATTTCGTCAACACTTCGTGGCCTATGCATACTAGCTTGCTTGGTTTACATTAGTTACGCACATTTATGCGTTTCTTCAAGTGTTTCCCTTGTGAGGTACTTTGTGTTGTATTTTGGCTATTCACATTCACACAAAACTATTACGATGATACCTCAACCTTTCACAGACACATCGCAAAAATAGTCTAAAACTGCTGAAACGATGTAACCTTGCTCTCACTTGAAATGTGTCCCGACATTAAGTCCTTGAATTTGACTGTATTGGACCTGGAAAGTCCTTTGAATTTGAAGTTAACCATGGTGTGGGAATCCTGTATAAACCTGTTTAATTTAGTACATTTCTTAATGTTTCCCATGATGCAGTGCGCTTTGCTCCATACCGGCCACCGGACATCGCCCTAAAGCCACTTCTCTTTGAGGTGCCCAGTCTGATGCCTGATACGGTTTTCACGGGTCGAGATTGGCTGTTCCAGGAAGTTGACGTGTGTCTTCGCAGCAGCGAGCCCACCGCCAATCAAGGTGTCGTTATTACCGGCAATGTGGGCTTTGGCAAAACGGCCATCATCTCTCGCTTGGTGGCTCTCAGCTGCCATGGCATCCACATGAGACAGATCACCTCTGACAGTCCACACGCCTCACCAAAACGTGAGTCGCATCATTGTCTGTTAGATGCTTACAGCTCTTAAAGGAACATATTCCTGTTAAAGGGATAGTTCACCCAAAATTTTGTCATCATTTACTCACCCTCAAGTTGTCCCAAGAAGATGTTTTTAAGAATGTTGGGAAGCAGAGAGTTGACAGCACCCATTGACTTCCATTATCAATGAATACTATGGAAGTCAATGGGTGCCGTCAACTCTCTGCTTCCCAACATTCTTAAAAATATACATTTTTCTTTTCAACAGAAGAAAGAAGCTCATACAGATTTATAACGACATGAGAGTGAGTAAATGATGATAGAATTTTATTGTGTGTGTGTGTGTGTGTGTGTGTGTGAACTCTCCCTTTAATAAACAGCTAACAGACAAACTAGTTCAAGCAACAACAACTAAAAAGTGGTCTTTATTTACCATTGTGACCATTGTGTGGTGACATCAAACCTGTGTGTTGTTAGTTTGTCTGTGAAACCAAAATCAAAAAGAATTTACACAGCTTTTCAATCACAGCACAACTGTCAAGCTTCAAAACAGAACAAAAAAAAACATTAATTAGTTAACAGGACTAGTTACTACTAGTTCGTATTTGATAATATATTTAAATTAAATGAAAGATTTATTACTAAGTGCTTTCAAATTCAGCTTATTGAATATTAAAATCCGGCAAAGTGTTCACATCCCATGCATGCCACGTCTTTCTCTCAGATGGCGACACACTTCCTCTGAGCCAGCCTCAGTCCGCTCACGGCACTCTGGTCGGTGGGAGCAGCTGTCCTGGGACGCCAGAGATGCGGAGACGCCAGGAGGAGGCGCTCAGAAGACTGGCTTCTCAGGTGCCAACTAATGCCAACATAATCAACAGAGCCAGGCATATGACCAGCCTGCCTTTCAATCTCCCTTATTTCTTCTCTTCTATTGATTTATTATCTCTCTGTGTCCCTGTTTCTTCCTTTGTCTTTATTAAATTGCTGCTCCTCTCTCTCTTGGTCTTTCTCTTTCTCTTTTCTTTTAAGCACAAAGGTTTATTGCGGCTCTGTTGCCTTATCAAATATTTATATGCACAGAGTCTCCCAGCACAGCCATTAGATATACTCCGAGCTCTGCATTGCTAATGATGACAAGCTTTTGAAACGTACACACAGACACACACCTACACACACAAACTGTGTGATGAAGTGAATCCAGGGGAGAAGCAGTTTTATAATATTGGAATAAGGCCATCAATGCACTCAAACTACGTAATGTTTTATGCATTCATAAAATGTTGAATTCTTTCTCTAGTTTTAAATTCTTTGTGTTTTTGAGCTTAAAGCAGTTCCTGCACTAAATTGAATTCCAGAGACAGGAAATGTTTTGTGCTTTTTTGTTGCGTTTCTCTCTGGCTAAATCCTCAGCAAGATTCTGAAATATTATTATTTTTCTATTTTTAATGTTATAATTTAAAAATGTAATTTATTCCTCTGATGTCAAAGCTGAATTTCCACCATCATTACTCAGAATAATCCTTCAGAAATCATTCTATGATGATGGATTTGCTGCTCAAGAGACATTTTATTATTATTATCAATAATAATAAATGTCTTATTTGACAACAAATAATATTTGTTGACAATCTTATTTGACAATAAATTAAAACAGTTCATATTTTTGTAGAAACCATGATACATTTTTTTAGGATTCTTTTATGAATAGAAAGTTCAAAAGAACAGCTTTTATTTGAAATAGAAATCTTTTAACCGTAACAATATGAGTCTTTAATATCATTAATCAATTTAATGCATCCTTTCTGAATAAAAGTATAACAAATAAATTCTTACTGACCCAAAACTTTTGAATGGTAGTGTATGTTTCAAATGCAATATTAAAAATATTGAAGCTAATTTATTTTTGCTTCACCAATGAAAACAACATTCCAAACAAAGCTGTATGAACTTTTTATTCCTGAATTAATCTGTAGTCTTAATTATTCAGTGAAATATCAGCACTTTTGAAACAATGTTTGATCAATCAAATGCAGTGATGGATTTGAGAATTTATGCAGAGATGGATTTGCAGTGATGGATTTTGCACCAATATGAAAATTTTGGCCGATAACCGATAATTCTTTATATTTGAAAGCCGATAACCGATATATCTGACTGCCGATAAACTTAAATCCAAATTTTTGTCGAATTTTTAGAGCCTGATTACGAAAACAAAAGTCTCACAATTAAATCCATGTCCCAAGTGCACAATTATAATGATGTTCTCATTATAGTGTTGTATAGCCGATATGACAGATTTGCGGTGCACATGTTGTACCGAACCGTATTTTCATTTTTTGAAGAGATTTCAATCATATTTCAAGAAATTCAAAAACATTACCATTGCTCAACAAGTGTCTCAGCTGAAGGGAATAATACATTACTTATCGGTTTTAATATATCGGCCACATTTTCTTACCAGGCTGATAACGATAACATTAAAAATGAACATATATCGGCCGATACATCGTGCATCCCTACTCATGTCTGCTCTCTCGTGTGCTCCTTCCCTCTACTGTAGGTGGTGGCGTACCATTACTGTCAGGCCGACAACGCGTACACCTGCCTGGTCCCTGAGTTTGTGCATAACGTGGCAGCGCTGTTGTGCAGGGCTCCTCAGATGCAGGCCTACCGAGATCTTCTGCTCCGCCAGCCGCACCTGCAGAGCACACTCAGCCTGCGCTCCTGCGTCCAGGACCCCTTCAACGCTTTCCGCAGGGGTCTGCTGGAACCTCTGGAGATCCTGCAGCGAGGTACGCAAATGTGTTCATGCATACTCGCATACTGCACGTACACATACATGCATGTAATATTTAAAACGTGCAATATTTACAGAGAGAAAGATTGCCTGTGAGGAGAATCTCATCATCTTGATTGACGGGTTGAATGAGGCAGAGTTCCATAAACCGGATTATGGAGAAACTATTGTTTCCTTCCTCTGCAAAACCGTTGAGCGTTTCCCTCCTTGGCTCAAACTAGTGGTCACCGTCAGAACGACACTACAGGTCTGTATCCCATCCATCCACAGCAATCGTTCTTTCTTTTCATTTGCGTTTTTACTTATTTGCCCTGTGCTATTTTTTCTCTGTATCTAAGGATGTGACTCGTCCGTTGCCGTTCCACCGTATCTCTCTGGATCGACTGGAGGAGAGTGATGCGATAGACTCGGACCTGCAGGGCTACATCCTGCACCGGCTGCACTCCAGCCAGGAGATCCAGAACAACGTGGCGCTCAACGGCAAGCTGGACAACGCAGCCTTCACCAAACTCAGCGCTCATCTGAAGAGTCTCAGCCGGGGCTCCTACCTCTACCTGAAGCTCACACTGGACCTCATTGAGAAGGGCTACCTCGTGCTCAAAAGCTCCAGTTATAAGGTCAGGGGTCACACAGATGCCTTCTTTATTACTAAGTACATCATAGGAGTGACAAAAATGATAGCTTTTCGGTGTTATGTATGTACTATTTTATTTTAGTGTAGCTTTTTAGAGTTGGTTTTTTTATTATTAAAGAAGGAAAAGAAGTAAAACTATAAAAACAATTCTTTAATAAAATAAAAAAGGAAAAGAAAGAAAAAAGGAAAGACCGTAAATAATAAAATGAACAAAAAATAATAGCTTTTCAGTGTTGTTATTTTTATTTGATTTATATTTATATATTATTTGAGCTACTCAGCGATATAGGTGATATAGCTTTTCAGCATTGATATTTTTAGTTTATATTTATATCTTGATTATGTTTCAGCTTTTTTGTGTATATTTATTGAATTTTTTTCAGGTGGTTCCAGTGAATCTGGCTGAGGTCTACCTGTTGCAGCTGAACATGCGTTTCCCAACTCAGTCGTCATTCGAGCGCGTTCTTCCACTGCTGAACGTGGCCGTGGCTTCTCTACACCCGTTAACTGACGAGCAGGCCTACTGTGCCGTGAACGCCAGTATGGTGTGTGGAGCCGCCATGGACTGGGATGATTTCCAGCAGAGGTCTGATCTCCTGTCGCCTTTCCTGGTGAAAAGACGCGATGGAACGCGCATGTTCGTCCACCCCTCGTTCCGAGAGTGGCTCATCTGGAGAGAGGATGGAGAGAAGACAAAGTTCCTCTGCGACCCCAGGTGAGGAGCTCAAGGAGTCAGAATGTGTGTTTTTCATCAAAACGACTTTTGTCAATGGAAATTCTGTTGCACTCACTACTACATTCAAGTTCTGAAGTAAATTATCTTTTTGTCTCTTTTACGATTCTTTAGGAGTGGCCACACACTGCTTGCTTTCTGGTTTTCACGGCAAGACAGCAAACTTAATCGACAACAGACTCTCGAACTTGGCCACCATATTCTCAAAGCTCACATCTTTAAGGTTAGGCTAACTATAATAACTACAACACTTCTGATGTTTGCTAAATTGATACCATCGATCTGACTAGAGCAGTACTGTATATAGTAAATGATTTTGGTAAAGATTTATATTATTACCAGAAATGTATTGCCAGTTGTGATGTGTTTTTTTTTTTTTTTATTAACACCAAATTCTCTTGGACTCAGGGCCTGAGTAAGAAGGTTGGGGTTTCCTCCTCAGTGCTTCAAGGGTTGTGGGTGTCCTACAGTACGGAAGGGCTCTCTGCAGCTTTGGCTTCACTTAGAAACCTCTACACACCCAACATCAAGGTATAAAAACAGACAGTCACAGAAAAACTGAAAAAAGGTGATTTCCAGACTTGGAAAAGTCAAGAACAATCTTTAAAAATCTTGGAAAAGTCATGTATATTTGTACAGTGACTTTATGCCACCTTTCAAAAGTTTGGGTTCTTTGAACGAGGTCTCTAGTTAAAACATTAAATGATTAAAAAAAACTGTTTAAATTTGGGCCTGGTTTAAATTTTAGTTTCTCATACACTACTGTTCACTACACACACTTTTCATACACTAATACACTACAAGTTTGGGTTGGTAAGATTTTTGAAAGAAGTCTCTTATTCTCACCAAGGCTGCATTTATGTGATCAAAAATACAGTAAAAACAGGATATTGTGAAACATTATTGTAATAAAAAAAAAACTATTTTTATGTTTCAAAATGATTTATTTAAAATGAATTTGCCAGCATTTATTTCAAACAGGAATGCTTTACAAAAGCATCCTTGCTAAATAAAAGTATAAATGTCTTAATGGCCCAGTTGTGTACATTTGGTAATATTTTATCAGCAAGAAATTGTTTAGTGTGAGTACAGTAAAATATGCTTGTTGTAACTGTTTTTTAATCTTAATTTATTTTTTTAAATAAATTTTTCAATCTTCATCTCTTTCTCTAGGTATCTCGGCTGCTGATTATGGGTGGAGCTAATGTGAACTATCGTACTGAGGTGTTGAACAACGCCCCCATCCTGTGTGTGCACGCTCACCTGGGCTACCTGGAGACTGTGGCTTTGCTGTTGGAGTTTGGGGCGGATGTGGAGGGTATTTCAGAGAGCGGGCTCACTCCCCTTGGCTATGCAGCCGCTGCGGGTCACCTAGCAATCATCACTGTCCTCTGCAGCAAGAAAGCCACGGTTAGCCATGACATGTCTAGATATTAGAGACTGATAACCAATAGGAACGTAAGGCTGTTTTACAATTATCAAAGTTTCATCTCTGTTTCTCCTCTCTCTCTGTTTAGGTGGATCACCTGGATAAGAACGGTCAGTGTCCACTGGTCCACGCCGCCTTACGGGGTCATCTAGAGGTGGTGAAGTATCTGGTGCAGTGCGAGTGGAACACAGACAAACAGCCGGCCGGATCCTTCAGCAAGAGCCATGCAGTACAACAGGCCCTCATAGCAGCCGCCAGTATGGGCTATATAGAGGTAAGAGGGTTTTTTTTTTTTTTTTTTTGGAAAGACATTAATACTTTCATTCAGCAAGAATGCACTAAACTGTTTACAGTTTTTCTCAGTCGCTTTGGTGCATTTCTCACATCACTATTTACATTTGCACAACAGTTAGTTCAACCTCCACAACTTTTTGTCATTTGTGCACATCATAGTAGCAGTTTCTCATTCCTTCCAACAAATTGCAAATGCTTTTGGACATGCATCAATTGCTTTCATACAACTCACTGCTGTTTTATAATATTATCATTTGCTTATGTCATATCAGTCCAAATTAACTATACTTGTGCGTGTCGAATAGTCATTCCATATAAAACTAATAGTCCTCATTTCATTGCTTGAGTCATCACATACAAAAATGTTAAACTAGTTGTCAAAATCTGTCAAGCAATTTTTTTTTATATCTTTAAAAAACCCTTTTTTATCCTAAATTAAACAATTTCTCACAGGTGAACCTCAGCTTTCACTGATGAGAAGAGATGTGCATGAATGATTTACACAGTATATGTATGTTGTATGTTCAGTTTCAATATGTACTGTGATATTGTTTACAGTTGTGCACCGATCTACCCAAAGGGAGTTTACAGTATGTTTGTTGTAAATAAGGGTGTATTTTTTTCTTTTGCACAATGCTCTGAACAAATTAGAATTGCAAAGACTATGCAGTAAAAATGTGAAACATACATATTCAGTGTCTTGTACTCAGTTAGTGTACCTCACTACAGTAAATACAGTAATGTGAAACTTTACTGTAGTTTTCAAATAGGACTGTCTTAAACATTTTCAGGTATGGTGTCACCAAGATCTGACTTTTTTTGCATTGTCAAACACTTACAGAGTAAACTGTCATAATGAAAACATAACAAAGCTATTTGACTATCTTGTTCATAAACACTGGTGTTAGGACTTTTCATCTTAACGACACTGACACTTTCAATGACATAAATACTTGCTTTTGATGAATGAGTTATCCATTTTGAGCAAGTGACACACTTTTGCAGGTTATCAACGAAGTTTTGCAGTTTGTACTAATTGTTTTTAGAACTGCATTAACTGTTGTGCAAATGTAAATAGTGATGTGAGAAATGCACCAAAGCGATGGAGAAAAACTGTAAAAGTGACAGTAAATACATTTATAATGTTCCAAAACATTTCGTCTTTTGGTTTTGTTTTTTAATTTCTATCCATCAAAGAAAATGTACATCATGGTTTCCACAAACTGCTTTCATCAGCAAATTATCATATTAGAATAATTTCTGAAGGATCATGCGACACCGAAGACTAGAGAAATGATAGCTTTGACATCACATGAATAAATAACATTTTAAATGATATTAATTTAGGAAACCGTTATTTAAAATAGTTTTTAGCTATTATTAAAATATATTCACATTTTCCTATATTTTTTATAAACAAAAACAAATAGGTGAATGTATTAATTATACTTAATAGATTTAGCAGTGTTACAGCATTAACCATTTTTAAGCATCTCAGTTAATATATTATAATATTATATGATACAAGTTATATATTATTAGATATAATATATATAGCATGTTTAACATGTTGTTGCTGATAGATAGATAGATAGATAGATAGATAGATAGATAGATAGATAGATAGATAGATAGATAGATAGATAGATAGATAGATAGATAGATAGATAGATAGATAGATAGATAGATAGATAGATAGATAGATAGACAGCAATAACCTTACACATATTTTGGTATTTATACACAGATTGTATCCTACCTTCTTGACCTGCCTGAGAAAGATGAGGAAGAGGAGGAAAGAGCTCAGATAAACAACTTTGACACACTATGGGGTGAAACAGGTACAACACCACCAGACAACCCATTTTGTATTTTGATTTAAAGATGAAGGCACAAACTGCTCACTTAGGAGACTCTCTCTATACCTCAGCACTGACAGCAGCAGCGGGTCGGGGGAAGCTGGATGTGTGCCGTCTTTTACTGGAGCAGGGTGGCGCTGTGGCTCAGCCGAACCGCAGGGGGATCGTGCCGCTCTTCAGCGCCGTGCGGCAGGGACACTGGCAGGTGGGCACCTTCTATCCTGCAAAGGTCACGTTTTCATTTCCTGTATGTTTATTTTGTAGATGTTTTAGTCTGAAATGTCTGTGTTGGTTGTGCAGATAGTGGACCTGCTGATAAATCATGGTGCTGATGTGAACATGGCTGATAAACAGGGCCGAACTCCTCTAATGATGGCTGCGTCCGAGGGACATCTGGGTACGGCGGAGTTTCTTCTGGCTCAAGGTACAGCTGTCCTGCTCGTATTCTAGATTTGTTTTTGCGGTTTAATTTCAAAAATCAATTTTAAATTTGCGATTAGTCTTTTTCTTTCCAATTGTGTTGTTTGTTAAAGGAGACTGACAGTCAATCCTCTCTATTCTTCTGACCATTTCGCACTTATTTCACAGGTGCCTCATTGTCTCTGATGGACAAGGAGGGGCTAACAGCACTTAGTTGGGCGTGTCTTAAAGGCCACCTCCCATTGGTCCGTGCTCTGGTTGAGAGGGGTGCGGCAACGGCCCATGCAGACAAAAGCGGCCGCACTCCACTGGATCTTGCCGCTTTTTACGGAGACTCAGAAGTGGTTGGTTTTGTCATAGTCAACTAACTTTCGGTAGATCTACTGTATTTAAAAATATGTCTCCAAACTGGGATGCTAGCGTAAGCTAATGGATCTAGACAGATATCGGGTAGGAGCTGACAGGAGATATGTAGGCAACAAACCATAGCTCTGGTCTTGATGTGGTTTCAGGTGCAGTATCTGGTGGATCATGGTGCGATGATCGAGCATGTGGACTACAGTGGCATGCGTCCACTGGATCGTGCGGTTGGCTGCAGGAACACGTCAGTGGTGGTGGCATTGCTCAAGAAGGGCGCCAAGATAGGTAGGCTGGAAGGGGAACAGTTTCTTACAGAAAAAGTGTATGCTAAACTACTCTCTTGTTTTAAAGGGTACATATCATGCTTTTAAATCATTAGTTTTTTACTAATAAATCATACATTTGTGGTCTAAGCGTCCCCTTTAAATAAAAAGGAGTTGCGTCTTTCACCGCCTGCTTTCCAGGTCGCTGAGTTCACAGTCGGTTCAACTCCCCGCGTTCGACCATTATTGTAGTTTGATTAGAGATATACGATTACTATAGCTTCAAAGAACATTTTTATTCACACGTTAACAAAATGTCAACAACGGAAGACTTGTCCATCAAGCCTTAACATTACATATTCGAGCCAGAGCGAGCCATTTGAAAAAGACGACGACGAACCTGCAGAACAACGTCTCCATATGGATGCAGTGGTATGTAAGTTAACTATGTTGTGTTATTAGTGAAAGTCGACTATTTCTCTTGTTAAAACAAGCACATTGACAAGATAAATGACTACGGTCTAATCTTACCACTAAAAATCTGTATTTATAATAATATCTTACGTTTAGAAAAGCATCAGAAAACACAGCAGCTAAATAATAGAAGGAATTTACCCTTCATTCAGACGAAGTCGATCGGCAAACCCTTCTGTATACTGGCGGAGGTTGTTGAAGTGGGGATCCTTGAAGTGCTTCCAACAACCGAACATTTTGACTTGCCCTTTTGTAACTTCTGCATCATTGAGCTTGGACTACAAAATCGGAGCGAGAAATAATGGTTCCGCTGCAAATACTGTGACGTAATTGTTCAAAAAACGTCATAGAGAACAGAAAAATCTGAACAGGTTGAAAAATATGACCAAAACAGAATATAAAGATATAAACGAAGCATCTGAAGAGACTAATTTCATCTTTTCTGTACTTATAAACACTCCAAATATACAACAAAATGCATTTAAGGGCTAAAAAAGTGGATTTTGCATGATATGTAACCTTTAAAAGTACAATAACTTGTTTGCTGCACTAAAAGTACATAGCCATATGTTGAATTGCAGGTAGATGCACACCAGTTCACACAGTTTGTTTTAATTAATTTGGGGCTGTAGTGCTGCGCTCTGTTCAGCTTGTAAAGTTGGCATCACCAGCCTCCTACTTGGAAAAATCCAATTATAAAATCCACTGACATCCACGTTGGAAACTCTTGCTGAATTATTTCTGAATAAAAAAAAATGTTGCTCAGTGAGAAAAGAAAACGTGGTTTTCTGGTCCATGTCGGAACCAAAGCATTGCCTGACACACTGTTGAATTTAAACATAAAGCATCTGTCGTCGATTGCTAGCAACCATGTAGTCAGAGCATTCTGTCTGAATGCTTTAAACCGCAAGAAACGTATTACATTTAAAACGTCAAAAAAAGAGCCACCACGGCTTTCCCAGTGGCTAAAACTTTCATTTCCATTCCTATTTTTGGTATTGGTCTCTTTAACACAGAGGATGGAAATACTGCTTTTTTGTAAAATGCTATTTTTATCTGCTATTACTCAGTCTTCAGTGTCACACAATCCTTTAGAAATCATTCTAATATGCTGAACTTGTGCTAAAAAAAACATTTCTTGTATTTAATGGTGAAAACAGTCGAGCTGCCTGATTATTTTTGTGGAAAACATTATGAATTACCTTTACTTTTGATCAGTTTAATGCTTCCTTGCTTAATAAACATTAATTACTGATTTTGAAGAGTAGTGAATGGTAGTGTACGTCATCTGTACGAGTGTCACCCAGTGGGAACTGGCCATATATTGAGTAGGAGTAGATGAAACACAGCATAAATTCCAAAGGTTATACCTTGAATAAAAGCAAGCAGCACATGCATTTGAAAATCACATGAAATTAGCTTCACATTTAGATGTCTTTCTCCTTCATACCCCTCCCTGTGACCTCAGTCATCCTAGTCTAACCCTCCTTTTCGTGTGCTCTTCACCGAACTGCAGAACTCCACTGATCAGCAGCTGATCACGATGGGCTTGTTGCTTTTTCTAATGTTGCTGCTTGCCACGGCTTCTCACGGCTGATCTTCCCTGTTCTTCCTTTCACGTCACTCTTTCACCATTAACCATCGACTATCAAACTCTCTCTTTTTCTCTTCTTTGCTTCCTGTTTTCATAAACCTTTGCTCTGTCTGATACGGACTCCCCTCCCATGATGCTTCACTCTGCCCTAATAACCTGTCACCCTTTCACTCGTGACCCTTCCCACCTCTTCTCTCCTCGTAACCAGGATGTCAGACACTCCCCACCCGTGCTCGAGGTAAAACGCACACCTTAGTTTGTCCCCATCTGCCATTTTTGACTGTGTCCCTCCATCTTGTTACCTGTGTGGTCCCTTCTCCATTGGTCGGGTCTGACAGTGTTTTGGATGTCCGAATGTTCACATCACTATTCTTGTCTACAAAAAGTGGAAAGAGCTGCTGTCAGCCATAAATACGAGTTGTGTAATCTTGTACTTCTGCAAAAATCTGATGGGAGACGTGGATTGTTTTTGTTCATTCCGTCTGCTTTGCATGGCTGCATGTTAGGAAGAGGTTTTGCATTTTGGCATGATGCTGCAGAATGTTTTGTGATTTTGCGGAGGACACGAACACAGAATGCATTCTTGCTCTTGTTTTGTAACTCGTTTTTCATGGAAACATGAATGGTCTTTGAGTGTTGCATTTTTACGATGCTGTCTCAAGTTAAAAGAAGTTTAAAATGAATCGTCCGTTACCTTTTTTTTTTACTTCTATTCCGTTGCATTGTCGTATTGTGATCGACGTCTTTCACTGTTGCAATACTTTTTCGCATTTTAAGATGCTACGTCAAGTTATAAGAAGTTAAAACTCACCTTGAGATGCTGTAGTGATGCTTTTTGCTGTTTTGCAGCGTTTTTCTTTTAATTGCAAGATCGCAATTAAAGTTGCTGTGACAAGTTTTCAAATTGCGACGGACGTCTGTCATTGTTCTGATGCTTTTCGCTTTTTTGCAGCATCTTGCACCCTCAGCATCACATTTAAAGGGTTAGTTCACCCAAAAATGAAAATTAAGTCATTAATTACTCACCCCCATGCTGTACCAACCCCGTAAGACCTTCGTTCATCTTCGGAACACAAATGAAGATATTTTTGATTAAATTTGAGAGCTGTCTCACTACCACATTGGCTGCCTAAGGGACTGGCTCTTGACGGCCCAGAAAGTCAATGAAGAAAATGTTTAAATATCCCAAGTGACTACCGTGGCTCAACTATATGTTTATCAAGCGACGCGAATACTTTTTGTGCGAAAAAACAAACAAAAATAACGACTTTATTCGACTATTCCTTTTCTTCCTTGTTGGCCTGAAACGAGACTTCCTTAGATTTCCACGACGCATGTGCGAGAATTGCGATCTCCTTCAACCACTTTAGTTCAGTTCTCGCGCATGCGTCGTGGAAATCGTATGGAAGTCTCGTTTCAGGCCAACAAGGAAGAAAAGGAATAGTCGAATAAAGTCGTTATTTTTTGTTTTTTCGCACAAAAAGTATTCGTCGCTTGATAAACTTATAGTTGAGCCATGGTAGTCGCATGGAATATTTAAACATTTTCTTCATTGACTTTTTGGGCCGTCAAGAGGCAGTCCCTTAGGAGCCAATGTGGTAGTGAGACAGCTCTCAAATTTAATCAAAAATATCTTCATTTGCGTTTCGAAGATGAACGAAGGTCTTACGGGGTTGGTACAGCATGGGGGTGAGTAATTAATGACTTAATTTTCATTTTTGGGTGAACTAACCCTTTAAAGTCCCCGTGAACCGGAAGTTGCAAACGATTTTTCTCCCGTGCTGTGACGTATTTCCAAGTGAAACGGAATATTGAACAGAGGGCAGGGTTTTACTCTAGCGCTCCTCCTCTCCATCTCTCGCTCATAGTAAACTAACGGTTTGAGGGGAGTGTTTAAGCGTTTCCCCACCCAAACTGTGAAACCTACGTCATCAGAAGAAGAAACCGTTCCAGACCGGAAGTAACTTTTCAGATTTTGATTAAAGATTACTAAGGTAAAACATTTTTTTAATATATATTCACTTGCACGGATTAATTGTTCACCACAAGACTAGTAATATGCGCTAACAAAGTAAATAGGTTCAATTTTGATTTCACGGGGACTTTAAGATGATCTTTTTGTTCTAATCTTTTGTGATTTTTGATGGATGTTTTTCAACATTGCGTGCAGCTGCATTTCATTAGCGTCGCATTTTAAAATTGCGATGACACGAGATGCTGAAAATGATCACACGTCACATTTTTAAGGATCTGTAGTTTTAAAAGCCTGTTGCGATGTTTTATTCTGCAGCGCTTCTCTATTATAATGGATGTCTTTGATTTTGCAAAAAAAAAAAGTAGTATCTCTTGCCTTTAGCTTCAGACTTTTAAGATGCTGTAGTTGTTGGAAACGTATCTCGAGAATTCTCTCAATTCTGTCCTTTGCTGTTGTTTCGCAATTGCGTCTACTGTAGCTATTCCTGAAAGCAAGAATACATTCTGTGTGAACAACACCTTAATTTTTCCCACCACAGTTGCTCTCAGTTTGGCTTTTTCAGGCTATTGGCCAGTTACTGATCCTGTTCTCATCAGTTTGTCCTCAACTGTGCCTTGCATGAATTGCACTAAGTCACTGCCTGTCTGCCTGCATACTGCGACTGGCTGCCCATGGCGAAATGCACAGCTCTCATCAATCTCTTATTCCCACCCTCCCTCCACTATACATTCAGTCTAAACCAATGGAAACACTTGACCTCTGTTCAGGCTGTCCACAGAGAGCTCAAACATGCTGACTGCAAGTTTTTATGTTTTTATTGGCTGTATTAACCGATTTCAATTTCGGCAAGGTATAAACAGCCAAGCTGCTCGTGATTTGTTTCTTTCTTTTTTGTCTGGTGTGTTGCTATGGCTTTTTGTGATATCCATAAGTTGTTTGTAGACTTTGCCTTCTTTCAAGCAAGATATCCTGGCAGCCTGCTCGTTCCTCTGTGTCCCTCAGAGATTAGCAAGCTATTTTGTGGCCAGATGGACTATCAGTCTGTGGTGACTCTTTGCTTTGCCTCTTTTTGTTTGCTCTATTGCACTTAGGTCCTGCGACATGGGCAATGGCCACATCCAAACCTGATATTATGATTGTTCTGCTGAGCAAACTGATAGAGGAAGGAGATGGATTCTACAAGGTGAGTAGCTTTTATTTGAATTGTAATCCTAGAATATTCAGCTGAAGAAATGTAGTCTGTTCATATAGGAATATGCTACTGATAATAATGTACAGTGTGCATTACTAGGTCATTAATTATTGTAATTTAATTACTTTTCCCTTAAAAAAGTAAAGTAAGGGATTTGTCTGGATTTACTACTGTAATATCAGTTTTGTGCATTTGTTTAATGCATAATCGTATGTTATTTCGAAATTGAGAAGTAAAAGTGTCTTGTCAACCCAGAAAGGAAAGGTGAAAGAAGCCGCCCAACGCTACCAGTACGCCCTGAAGAAGTTTCCACGAGAAGGGTTCACAGAGGACCTGAAGACCTTCCGCGAGCTCAAAGTCTCTCTGCTGCTCAACCTCTCCCGCTGCCGGAGGAAAATGAATGTGAGTCCAAAGCTCTCAGTTTCAGAAAACTCTTCCTTCTGTCTCTCTTCACTCATAGCGACGTTATGAGGAAGAATTGAGATTGCCCTGATTACATTAATCTAGTTTGGTTACCTCATGTAAAATGACTCTTTGACCTTGAATTTTTTCGGTCATTCCTAACAATAGATACTTTTTTTTCTTAGGTGTATTGATTAGTCTGTTTGTTAAGGATATGGTATTAGAGAAAGGGGATTGCAGGGCAAATCCAAAATGGAGTTAGAGTGACCCTGTGGAGTTACAACACACGATCCCAGTATCCACTGTGTCTGGTTGGCCTTGTGCTAAACCCAGCCGTCAGCTGTTTCATTCAGCGTATTATTCAAACATTGTGAAAATTTGACATTAAAAAAAATTCCAGTGTTCCAGACAAGTGTCTGAAGACAACACACTGTACACTTTATTTGTGTTAAATTAAATATTGTGTCTACCCTAAGGTCCATGATATATTGTACTACGCTGTAGATATTGACATTTATAAAAAATAAAAAAAATACAAAAACATATCTGTCGACTACTAGCAGCTAGTATAGACCCCTTTTCAGTTGGTAAACATGGTGACATTTTTTGTGGGCGGAGCTTAGCTGGAGGCAAGAACGATTTCTCTGGCATCTTCATTAAAGGGTTAGTTCACCCAAAAATGAAAATTCTGTGTTTGGCGGAGCTTAGCTGGAGGCAAGAACGATCCCTCTGGCATCTTCATTAAAGGGTTAATTCACCCAAAAATGAAAATTCTGTCAGTATTTACTCACCCTCATGTTGTTCCAACCCTGTAAGACCTTCGTTCATCTTCGGAACACAAATTAAGATATTTTTTTTGATTTAATCTGAGAGCTGGATCACTCCTCCATACTAGTCCATAGGCTTCTTGAGGGATTGAAACTTGCTGGCCTCAAAAAGTTATTAAAGAATTCGTTAAAATAGTCCAAGTGACTACAGTGTATGTATTATGGTTTGTATTGGCCGCCATTGTTTTGCCTCCAGCTAGCGTTGTGACGTAATTATGACGTTGGCGCAAAAGGGGTCCATTCTGTAAATCTTCTTGTTTACAAGCGTCCAATTCAATGGCAACTTACCTAACCAACAAACTACAGTACATGTATTAGTTGTGTGCTTGGTCTGTGTTCTGAATTCCTTTTGAAAAGACCAAAGCAGTTACGGAACAAGGACTTTAAAGGCTGTATTGATGTATTTGGAGATATTTTGATCTTCCCATTTTTTTTTCACCTTTATGGCAACATTATTTCTCATTTTGGATAATTATTTCTCATTTTCCCCATAATGAAGAAATTCTCTTGATAGCTGTCTATACACTCAGCCCATGCTGTAGTTTTTCTTCCCATCATGATCTCATCCCTGTTTTGGTTTGATTTGTTGGTTCATTGGGTTTTTCTGACATTTGTTTAAGAGTTAGGTTTAGTACAGGTAGAGGTTGGAGCTGTCACATTGCATCTTCCCACTGTCCCTGTTGAGCATATATTTGTGTGTCAACACATTTTATAAGTGTGTACGTGCATTTCCATAATTGTATGTATGTATGTATGTGTATCATATTTGCACTAATGGTGCTCAAAATATGTTGATTTATGTAATAATCAGTGTTGACATTCTCATATAAATGTGACATGTTCATGTCCAACATGAGTATGTTTGCGTTAATGATGTAAGAGTGTGTGTGTGTGTGTGTGTGATTGTCCGCATGCACGTGTGTGTGTCCTCCCTCTGACCTCATGTACGGCTCAGTGTATGACTGTTGGTCCTGTTGTTGCTTGCAGGACTTTGGGATGGCGGAGGAGTTTGCCTCCAAGGCACTAGAGTTGAAACCCAAATCCTATGAAGCCTATTACGCACGAGCCCGTGCCAAGCGCAGCAGCAGGTAACCGTAGCAACCAACAGGCAGGACAGCCTATAAAACACATTCTGTCTCGCACAGATCGAGTGCTGACAGATCGTGACCCAAACTGGCCAAATGTGTTTCGATTGGTTGGCGTAGTGCTATGCTAGACTTTCCAGATAGAAATCAATTGAAGCCCCTTGACTTCTGCCTCATTAGTAGACAACATCAGGATTAGACCTGTTCTTCATACTTCATGTTGTGTTGAACAATCAAATTATTTTTTCTCAGAATGCCCATCATTCACATTTTATTCCTTTTTCTCTTTTTATCAGCTTATTTCATTTGGATTTATTTCATTTATTTTTTTTTTTGGGGGGGGGGGGCCGTCTATGATTTTCATTGGTAAAATTACTAAAGGAATGTTCCAGGTTCAATACAAGTTAAGCTTGAAATCTACAATGAAAGTCTATGGGCATCCCGGAAGAAAAAGAAAAACTTGTGTTTTTGTCAAAGCACTTTAATTTGTTTCGGTACAATTTTATTTATTAAATTATTTTTGAGCCGTCTAAATCATAATTTTTGGGATGGGGGTACTGTTTTAGGTAGATTCACTTATCTACTGGTTATGCACTGCAAACACAATTCCGAGTGAATCTCTTTTTTTTGTGCAAATATATTATAATGGTTGTCAGGTTTTGTTTTCTTGTTGGCTAATCTTCTACAAAAAATAAAATTAAAAGTTTACTTTTAACCAGGGTTTAAAAATGCAAAACAAATCAATCAGTTCACCCCGAACAGAATCATAATGTAACATTTCTATTCCTGCTTTACTTCTGTAACATATAGTTCTGAAAACCGTTTGATTAATAACTACCATAATAACCGTATGAATAATCAGTTCATATTTTTTTTACTTCTTTTTTTTTTGTGCCTACTCTTTATACCAGATATTCAATAGAACTTTATACTAAATAGCTTTATACTATGAGCTTGTGCCTAAACCTTGTAAATCGAGTGGATCCTCAAACTGTCGGCAAAACCACATACAGTAGTTCCACCTGCCTAAATCGTGAATGAAGTTCTTTGAATTAGTATAGTGTTTTCGTTATTCAAAAAACACAATGCTTGTAAAGGCTTATGTTTAATGTAAGAGTGTCAGTCTAGTATTTTCCCTCTAATCATAGCCAGTACAGCCTGTGCAAAGCACTTAATCTTTTATATCACACGATTTTGGCCAAATATATTAAATGACATTCTTCAATAAATTTTTAAACCTGAAAACCGGTTCCTTGAATCCGTTGTTGGCCCATAGACTTCCACTGTAAGTGCATTACTCCAATTTTTATACAAACCGAGGAATGGGTTCTAATTATTCTGTGTGGTAATTGTCAACGAGCCACTTCAGATGCTGTTGATAAAGATTCATTTACATTGATCCCCGAATATATTCCTTTAGCAATAGTCTTTTTTAGTATTTAACAAGCATATTTCCTTCTTTCTCTCTACCTACTGCCACATTCCACCTTCCTACTCTCTCTCATTCTCCGTCTCCCTTGCTGTAGGCAATTCCACGCAGCCCTGGAGGACCTGAGTGAAGCCATGTGTCTTTGTCCCAATAACCGCGAGATCCAGCGCCTGCTGCAACGCGTGGAAGAAGAGTGTCATCAGGTTGAACAGCATCAGGAGCTGGATCCTCCTCCTTCCCCTCCCCGCGATCAAGCCCCATCCATGATACCGCCTCCACCAATGGAGCCCCATATTTCAGACATGGAGCCTGTCCAGGGCTTGTTTGTGGAGGATGACGATTACCTTGAGCGGGATTTAGATGGCGTTCCCACTGAGCCCCACACTATTCCATCGGGACTTCCGGTTATTCAGAACATGCCTCCATCTCCAAGCCATCATGATTCACCCTACTTGGGCCAAGCATATGACCTTCGCCCCAGCCCCCCTTCAATGTCCTCTCCTACACGGCAAGGCTACCAATCCACCTCACCGTCGCTCTCCCCAACGCACCAGAGCTCCCACTTCCGGCCCAGTCCCCCTCATCAGGCCTCCTACCACTTCAGCCCGCCACCTTCACCATTACGCCGTGGAACACAGTATCGTGCCAGCCCCACCTCTGAGGGAGTTGCCATGTACCGTCCCCAGTCCGCCTCTGCAGGACGCTACCAACAGGACCAGCTTGCAGGACGACCCAAGTCCCCTCTGTCCAAGATGAGCAGCCAGCGTTCATTCCAATTTTCCCAGCAGACTTCCCAGCCATCACAACAAAGCCAGTGGTTGCAGCCAGCTAAAGCACAGATCATCCGCACCAACCAGCCCAGCTCCGCGGTACACTCCAGTGCCGTACTGGGTAGTAGTGCGTACAGTCAGATTGCTCACTCGATGAGTGCCCGCTGCCCAGGTGACATGGATGAAGTTGGGGATGGAGGATATTCTTCTTCACTTCAGCCTCAAGGCAGTCTGAGTGCAGGGGCCTTGTACCAGCGTGCCATCAGCATGGATCCTGGCCTTGTGGAGGATGAGCTTCCCCACAGGCCCTCCTCTGCCTACCGACCCAGTCCTGGAGGTGTCCGCTATGGACAGACCCCACAGATCAGCCGCAGTCAGTCGACCGCCTACTATCCGGTCGAAATGGAGCGACAGGTGACGCTAGGTTCACCTGAGAACCTTCATGCACACCGACGTCCAGTCAGTGCCAATAACGTAGAACCCAAACAGCACCCACCAGCTCCACGCCCCCTAATTCACTCCCACAGTACAGGTCTACGCTTCTCGCCATCCAACAACAGTTTAGTGGCAGGTTCTGCTGCTAACCTAGGTCCAGGCTTCAGGGCGTCAGCTTCCGCACAGCAAATGGAGATACCCTTAAATATTTCCTATGAAGGAAGCTACCATGATGACCTTTCCCCGATGTCACCCCCACAAGGCACAGACTTCCGGGTGGTGGGTGGAACATATCCAGGAGAGGCCCTTCGCTCCCGCAACACACCTTTCATGGGCATCATAGACAAGACCGCACGGACTCAGCAGTACCTCCAGCAGCAGCCTTCGCTTGCCTCGTCCTCCTCGGGTTCTCGACCCTGGGCTGTTTCGTCTCTGGATACAGTGGTGAACAGTCCAGCAACTTCTCCTAGCAACATGGGATACGGCCAGCAAACGACACCCCTCAGCCATATCGCCTACTACAACCGCACCAACAACGCTCATAATGGCCACCTAATGGATGATGATTTCTACGCCAACCCTCCTGGTGTGACGCGGGACCGGGCGGACGCGATGGGCAGAGTTAGTCAGGTTCCCACATACCCAGATGTGAAAGTGGCACGGACTCTACCAGTTTCCCAGGCCTATCAGGACAATGAGTATAGGCAGATATCTCGCAATGAAAGGCAAGGCCCAACCTCACCCATTAAACCAAAGAGACCTTTTGTGGAGTCTAATGTATAAGAAGAATGAGTCTGTGTGCAAGATTTATCAGAACATTCCAGAGGAATATCTAACAAGTTGAACATCTTATCTTTAGATTTTTTGCTCCCATATCTTGATGGTGAAACTACAGACCTGTTGAGGTGAATTCCACTTATGTGAAATGAATCTAGCATGTACTGTGCATCTGTATTTGCTCTGGACACAAATGGAAGTAACAAGACCCATTGGAGTAAAAGTAGGCCTGTGTAACTGCTGTACACCAACCTTCTACTTTTCTGTACCTTATGAGAGGGTGGCTACTCAATGCCAGCCATGGACAATATGATGAGCATTGCCCTTGGACCAGATGTCCCCAATGATGTCCCCGCTCAGACCAGTAATAATCCCTGAGAACCCTGCCGTTAAAAATGAAATAGTCTGAAATGAACTGAAATATTCCAGATCAATATTGCTTAAGCAAAAAAGTCATATTTAATATTTTAAGTTATGTTTGTAAAAATATATATGTATATCTAAATTTCAATGCAGTTGTGTTTTTCAGTTTGCCTTTACTTCCTAAGTTGAGATGCATTCAGCAATGTGAAATATTTTTAGACTTTTTATGGGCATTTTTATTTTTTGTCAACAGGATTTCTGCAAAGATATGTAGTGGTAGGCTAACGATCTGCTCATAGGAAGTAGCATCCGTGTAGTCAGCCGTTAATTTACTTAGTCACACCGTTAAAGCAGAATTTATCTTTTCCAAAGAAACTTTTTTTTCATGGGAAATAGGCGTGGGGGAAACTTCTTTTTTGCAGCCTCAGAATCCACGTGCTCTCATCCATGTTTCGAGAGTTTTTTTGTGCACTGAAACATTCACATAAGTTGTGAATCTGTCTGCCTTCATGTTTGCCTCACCATTGAACTAACGTACTATTGGAAGGTCAGGCACATTTTTAATGGATGTCTTGACAGTGTATTTTGGGAGGATGGCAGCAAGTCAGATTCGGCTTAACTAATCAATGTCAACTGCTGTTGAAAAAGAGCAGGTCTTTCTGCAGCGATTTTTTTTTTTTCTCTCTCTCTTTTTAGAAAAACATTTGGTGCACTCAGAGTTGACCTGGAACACTGCTTACTGTACAACAGTGTTTGTATTTAAATATTTGTTTTTCTTTTGTATGACCAAAATGTACATGGCTGTAAATAATGTGCTGAACTAGAACGCATGCTCTCTGCTAATACACAAACCCGAGTGTGGTTTTATGTACGAGGGAAAAGACTGTGGCACAATATATTTCCTTGTTTCCCTTGCTAGAGGAAAAAAAAGAACTGAAGTTTAGGTTTTGTATGTAATTTGTTTTAATATTTTGATTTTGTTTATAAGTGGGCTTACAAAGGAGGATTCAGTGTAAAGTGTCCGTATGTGTGAGCTGTGTTGTTTTGCTGGGAAGGAAAATCAGAAACGTGAATAAGGACTTTTTATCCAGTTACACGATTGTAAACTGTACAATCATCTGTATGTATGAGGGAAATACTGAGCTTATTTAAAAAAGAATACTACTTCAAAGAAAATCAAGGTGAAATAACTTACCACTGAGTCGAACTTATTTCTCATGAATTTATTTTTATACTGTAAATCCTTAATCACAACTGGACTCAAAATCAAACATTATGAACATACTGATATTTTACATCAAATAGAAAACAGTGATATAAATATTGGCACTACACTTGCAACAGAAAAGTACATTGCAATGAAAATACAGTACAAGGGCACCAGCAGATCATCTGTACAATCTTTCAGTTGGAAGGAGTGTGTGTGTGCGCGCGCGCATTACTAAGTCATCAATTACTATAATTTAATTACTTTTCCCTTGAAAAAGTGAAGGAATTTTTTTTTTATGTTACTTCTGATTAAATACTATATAGACAATAGAGCAATTCTTTAATAATCGTGGATTTAAAATCAAGCTTTAACGTCTAATGTTAAAATATATGTTTATAATATAACTTTCTGACTTTAAATACTTTAAAGTCAGACAATTGTATCATGTCTATTCGTGTATTGTTCAACTGGTCGAGGTTGATATAGGATTTAGAAAGTAATGCAATACTTTATAGAGAGAGTAATTAATACAGTAATCTAATTAAACTGTTAAAGATGTACAATTAATGCCAAGAAATGAATGAATTTAGTAACTTACTAAACTCCGTGTGTGATATAGTAATCTAGATCGATAGAATCTAAATTCTAAGGCACAAGAACTATATAATTGTATATTGTGTGTATATACAAAATATATCAATAATTAGAAATCATTCCAAAATAAAATAAAATAAAAAAAAACAATATATAACATTTAATTACTAAAAATAATAAAAACAGTAACATGTTTTCTGTTCCATACATGGTGGTAATTTAATCCTGCTTTAACGTACATATGACAAGGGGGTGTCAAGTACAAATAATACGAAGACTGCAAATAAAGGAACTGGCTGACAGGTTTGCTTAGACACGGGCAGAAAGGCAGTTGGAGTAAATTAAGACATTAAGGGGAACTGGGGATTTCTCCTTCCGACAGGGTCTTAAAATGCACAGATAGAGCCTCCTCCTCAGGATTCGGTGGTCGCCTGAAATCCTCTCTCGTCACCACGTAACCCACCACGACCCCAAAGCACACCAGCAACAAGCCTAAAATATTTGCCAGGACCCCCTCAGCAACAAACTTGGAGTAAGTAGGCCTGAGAACAGGAAATGTGCCATAAAATCTTTATTGGTTAATGAATGGAAAAACACTGTTGTAACTTGCAAAAACTTAACACAAGCTAGGCCCTCTTCTAAACTGAAACGCAAAAGGGTTAGTTCACCCAAAAATGCAAATTTTGGGTGACATTTTGTCATCAACGACTCACCCTCATGTTGTTCCAAGCCCGCAAGGCCTCCGTTCATCTTCAGAACACAGTATAAGAAATTTTTAGATTTAGTCCGAGAGTTTTCTGTCCCTCCATTGAAAATGTATGTACGGTATACTGTCCTTGTCCAGAAAGGAAATAAAGACATTATCAAAGTAGTCCATGTGACATCAGTGGGTTAGTTAGAATGTTTTGAAGCATCGAAAATACATTTTGGTCCAAAAACGACGACTTTATTTGGTGCGGACATCCGAAGATGAACGGAGGTCTTACGGGCTTGGGACGACATGAGGGTGAGTGATCAATTCATGAATTCATTTTTGGGTGAACTAACCCTTTAAGGGTGTTTATTTATGTGTTAATGAAGTTAAACATTTTTTCAAATAAACTATTCATGAGTAACACATTCAAATATATTGAATGAATCCAGCATTTGATGCTCCACAGTGAGAGATGGAGGAAAGAAGCCAAATATAATTAATATTCATTGAAAGTCTCTTTCCGCTGTGACTCATTCACCGGGTGACTCATTCCTTTCTTCTCATTCAAATTGTTTACCTCAGCTTAGTGACATCAGATGTTATTTTCAAAAATGATATTCGTTAGATGACACTCACATGATACTGAAGAGCAGTTTCTCTGTGATTCCCAGCAGGCAGGATCCCACAGACATGGCCAGCAGCAACAGGCCGAAGAACACGTGCAGAGGGAGATACAAGCTCCTCAGCTGAGCAGATGCCCATGGGAAAAGGAAAAATCCCAGTCCCAGTAACCACTGGAGCAAAGGAGAGGAGGAGGTCAGTCCTAAGACAACTTGAGGCGATCTATTCCATCGGCCTCTTAAAAAATGTTTTAGGATCGGGTATCCTCAAATTATGAAAAGGATATATAAAAAATGTATAATCCGTAAAAAATAATAATAATAAAGACAATGAATAGAAAATTTTTTTTTTTTTATACATAAACAATTTTGCAGAACAGTCATGATGCAGCTCAACTGTTCAAATAAGGAATAAGGAAGATGTTTAAATGCAAACAGACCTTCGCCCTGGTCAAAAGGGAATAACTGCAAATTACCTGCAGGAAAAACAGCACAAAAGTGAGCATGCCACACCAGCTGTGCAGACTATACATGTGAGAGATCTTAGCCGATGAATGGAAATCAAATGCGGCCACAAGACCTGAGGTGAGAGAGAGAGATAATTAAAAACATATACTTTTTATTTTTCCACACAATTAATTTAAATCAATAAAAAAGTTTTAGTAGACTTTTAAGATCCTTGTATGTCTGAAAATCTCCCATCACTATTCAAAAAATTTCCACTATCATAAAAAAAGTTTTGTCTTACCCTGATTCACTATGGTAAGCCTATTATAATTGTTTAGATTTTAGACGGAGCAGGATGCTTTTCGCACAAAACTTGACGCAATAACCTGCAAAGTTTCGTGCTATCAAAGTTTCGCTGGAAGACAGAGCGATTTAGTGCACGCACTGAGACGAGAGAGGTATGTATCAACTCATCTTAGTTAAGGGAATAACATTGTTTAATATATAAAAAAAAAACGGTGGATTATCCCTTTAAGAGCAGTAGTGAATGTTTTCTGAGCAGGAGGATAACCATATTCATCCACAGTCACACAGATGCCGAAGCACAACCAAAACCATATTCTTTTGCAAAATGCACGTCGTTTTGTTTTTTTACCGCTAGAGGGCCAAAAGTTACATCATGTACCTTTTTTTTTTTTTTTTAAAGAAGAAAATCTTACTGAGCCCAAAATTGTAAACGGTGGAGTACATATAAACAATTAAGTTGCACCCATTGGTGTTGACTTCTGGAAATGCAAATCTGGTTATCCTGTGCCCTGCAACTACTAAAATACATCTGTTTATCTGAAGGAAATTTTAGTTTTCCCCTTATTTAATGGTTCAAAAACTGCACATTAGTCATGGGAAATGGCTGTGAATTTCAGCTAAAATCTATCAATAAACAAATACCCAGCAAAACAAGCCAAATGTACATGTAATCTACGTTTTCTTCTAGCCTGTTAGCACACGCATGTTGGACTTACCCACAATACTGATGATGAGGGCCATCATATGCAGCAGAGCGTGGAGAATTTTCACAGAACGTTTAGTCTCATTTCTGAAGACGCGGTAAACCAGAACAGCTGTGGTAGAGAAAGAACAAGCTCTTATTAAGCCATTTTACCATATGTGAAAAGGTTAGCCAATTATAAAATAATTACAAGTCTTCAGTAACAGACAGAAGTCTTAAAGGCACTAAAAACAGCCTGTGTCAGGATTGAAATTCAACAGATGCAGTACCTTTTCAAATAACAGCTGAAGATGTATTCCTCTGTGTCTTTTTGGCCTTTGTACAAGCAGACAGATCCCCTCTGGGCTGTTTTTACTGGTGTTTTTTGGGACAGCTAAACCTCTAATAGGCCAGTGACCTTTCAGATATAATGCCCTAATTAAATTGCCATGATGAGGGCTTTGAATCAGAGGATCACTGCTAAAGATATTAGCTCAATTAGCATCTGTCTCTGTCGAGTGCTTTATTAAGTGCCCAGATGGAAGACCCATGAATTGACTGTGATTATACTTTAACAGCACAGAAGTCTGTTTATGTGTGTGTGTGTGTGTGTGTGTGTGTGTATCAAATTATAGAGATCAGATGCATCCATTTAAAAAGGTTCAAAATAATTTATCTTCTCTGATTATTTTCTTTACTGTATTCTTGACAGCAGCATTTACAGTTTAATAGAGAAAACTACACAATACTATCTCTCATCAGGGCTTGATCTCTGTTTGAAAACCAACCATGAAGTATTCTAGCCCATACTGATTCATATTTACACAAAAATCAGGAAACAAAACAGATCTTAGCTCTAACAGCATTAGCTGGCCCTTTCTGTTCAGTGTTGTGTGTTTTATTACAAGCACAGAGACACACAGACACACACACACCCTAAGGGTTGAGAGACAGAAGACCCAAAGATGTCTTATTAGACAATTAAACGCAATCTGGTCTTTGCAACCAACTTTTCTATATCACTGATATTTGTCCAATACACAGTAAAATAGAAAAATTATACTGTGTATTGGACTGTGTCTTTTTTTAAAGAATTACCTGGATTAATAAATCATACCACAGTAAGAATTACTACCAATTTAAATATAGTACATTTTGTTTATTAAGACACAATATTTTTTACTTTGACATATGTATATACATATTACGAGGAATGTATATTTTAATAATATATATATATATATATATATATATATATATATATATATATATATATATATATATATATATATACACACACACATAAACACATAACACATACACTACTGTTAAAAAAAATAACAAACAAAAAAAACATATTTCTTGAGCATCCAATTAGCATATTATGATGATTTCGGAAGGATCATGTGACACTGAAGACTGGTTTCAACTGGATGAAGGCTGAAAATTCAGCTTTACCATCATAGGAATAAATTGCATTTTAAAATATATTTACATACAGACGTGTTTAAGTAGTAGTAATATTTTGCAATTACGGTTTTGTATTTTTAATTCAATAACTTTTTAACAGTATTTACATAAACATTTTAACTGTTTACATGATTATTTTAATATATTGCATTTAATATACATTTTATACATTTCAATTTTGAACCAGAATTTATACCCAATAGTGTAGTTTAAAAAACAGTATACCCAATAGTGTAGTTTAAAAAACACAGTTTAAAATGTGAGGGAATAAATGGGTTGATAAACGCCTCAAATAAATGGCAACATTTGTTCATGCTACCAACACAGCAGAGGAAAACTAGGTGAATCAGTCATTTCAAGGTATTAAATATTTAAATGAAAAGAAAAAGAAAAGATTATTTTTATATATATATATATATATATATATATATATATATATATATATATATATATATATATTCAGCCCAGAAAAACTATATCTGTATCCTTGGGTGTCAAAACTAGCATTTATACTATTTCCTGAACTGCACCTGAACTTCTATTTTTTTTATTTTCCAAACATCAGTTAAATTAAGTTTTTTAAAAACTATTTACTCTATTCTTTACTCTATTTATGCTTACCATCTCCATAGAGAAAGACCAGGCCGAGGACCATACAGAGAGGGTGGACGTTAAACTCTTGAGCTGAGCCGTCCCAGGCGTAGCCTCCCCGGTAATGTCCCATCCACACACCTGTGATCACCACACATGTAACCCCCAGCACCTGAGAACACACCACATACCACGGCAAAGTCCGCAAGCTGCCCGCGCTCAACGCCATACCCTCCATTACCTGCTGGGACACTGAGATGAAAGGAAGAAAGAAAACCTTTAAGGGATGTACAAGACTCCACCTCTATGCATATTACATATTTAATGAATGATATGGATAGTGGATTTTCTTTCTTCACGTAAAATATCATTGCGACCCGGACACTTTCAAGATATAGAGAGCATAGATCCTAAAATAGTTACACTCAAGTAGTGAAATCATTAGTTTAATTAGAGAGTAACTCAACCCCTGGTCAGAGCCCAGCGGAGGGGCGTGCACCTGAGACCTGTGTCTCTCTGTAGGCAAGGGCGTGGTGAGCTGGTACCTGCTTACATCACGCAGTACCACAACATCTAATAGGAAAATTCAACTGCAGTAGCCACCGTTCAACCTGAAGAGGGCAGCACTCAGACGTTTTTACCAATTCAAACACTTAATACCCAAATGTCAAAAAATTTACTCAAATCAATGAACAGCATTAATAAAGCCCAAGTCTGATTATTAACTTAAAGTTGTTTTAGGGTTTATTACCTTTTAATAAAACTAATAAGTGTAAATATGCTATACAGGCATGAAATAACGAATGCACAATCGTTTCTGTAATTGCAAAACATCCATAGTGATTAATATTTGCGGCAAAGAAGTTGCATTAATGTATGCAATTGCAATAAGTCTTCATATTGTTGTCTGGATATTATCCAATGGATAATCACGTGATTTCTGTCGTTTGCATTATGAAACCTTAAGTAAACACATTATATGCAGATAAAACCCTTCAGTCTTGTGTGTTCATCATGGTCTTTGCCAGACTTACGAAAGCACAACATCACCCTCGTATAAAAACAATGACTGCGTGCATGATGAATAACAAGCTTAAACTTCCACTTAGCTGGTGCAAACACATCATGTTTAGAGGTCTAGAACCACTAACCTCGTCGTGATAATAACACGTTTTAAGATGAACCCTTGGAAAACAGCGAGAAAACTCATCTAGACGTCATGCACACCATAATCCAGAGCTAATGCCATTTTAAACATTATTTTCCACTATGATGCAGCAGCCAGCAGCACATGCACTGTCAATAGTGTGAAAAAGTGTCACTCACCTGCGCCACGACTCCAGAAAGCCAGAGGAATAAGGGCGTGTTTTTTATTATTGTGTATTTTAGACAAGAGTCACGAGATCTTTGTTGCTCGGAGGGGTTTTGTAACCTACTTTCAAAAAATGTATCTGATAATCTCTCTATACAATTAACTCGAATTCTCTGCTGATTTAGACGCGCGATTCACACTCATGTCTGGCATTTACCACAGTAACTTCAGCTCACAAGGACTTGACGCACTTGGAAGTTGACGGGCAGATGTTAGCCACGCCCCCGCGCTATCACTATTGGCTTCTGCTCGGGAGATGGGAGGGGTTATTATGCAGAGGATGATGCTTCCGTTGCCTTGGTAACCTGCATCTTTGTGTGATTGATCATGTTGTAACCATAGGCCCTGCTTAAGCCATAGGCCTATTATATTTCAGCACTTCCAATCATTTACATTGCAGGAAGGATGGGCATGCTCGCATCTAAACAGTAGGCTAATCAATCGATCAATTATTATTGATTGTTTATATATTAATTTGTTATTAGTGATGTCTGTTTTGACTCTTTATAGGGTTATACTACCACACAAAATATATTTTTAATGTTTTTGAAAAAGTAAATCTCACTGCTCTAATAATTTTGGCCAAAACTGTATATTCAAATGTAATTTTCCACAGTTCTGCTCAAAAGTTTACCTTCCCTTTGCAGAATATGCAAAATGTTTATAATGGATGATCAATGGCTGTTTTATGTCATAAGTAATTTTTTATAACTTTTGAAAAGGATCACGGTGTGTAATTCTTTCATATTTTGTGTAAAGAACATATTTGTTTTATTTTTTAGTACTGCCCTCAGTCATTGACCATCCAGGTAACAACACTAAGATTTAAGAGTAGGCTATGTAAACTGTTGAACTGGTTCATTTAAATTCACATATTATT
Source organism: Pimephales promelas (assembly GCF_988280905.1). Taxonomy (NCBI): domain Eukaryota; kingdom Metazoa; phylum Chordata; class Actinopteri; order Cypriniformes; family Leuciscidae; genus Pimephales; species Pimephales promelas. Next base: position 17,685,589 of record NC_142771.1, on the reverse strand, counting down.
TTGTCTTGTTGTGGACGCGTGTCGTGCAACAGCTTATTCGGGACATACTAAAAAAATAACTTATTTTGTTGAAATGATGAAATGATTTGTGTAAACTGCAAAACTGTATGTCGATTTGCCTTGTCAGGACAGAATTATCTGTTGAGTTCATTTGCATATAGCCCACAGGCACAGCATTGTACCAGCTGAACCTTGAATATCATCTTTTATATTATATCACACACCGACCACAAGAGGGATGCAGTGAGCTGTGGATATAGCTGCAATTCTCCTGTCTCGTCACTGGCCACAATATTAGAGTTTATGCTGACATAATGTGTATTCATGATGCGTCACAGCACTGACATTATCTTCAGCGATAATCCCGGTCTTCGTCAATAACACCATTCTTCCCCTCACTTTCCCTGTTCTTTTCATTTCCTGCCTTTCTGCTGGAGGTGGGAGTGAGTGATGAGAGATGACATTTCGAGTATGACATCACAAAGCAATGACTCACAATTGATTCACTGTTTTACGACTACAAATTTAGAAACTTCCCTCCCCCCTTTGTTTCTCGTCCTTTTTGAGCTAAGGACAAACAGGTGAGTAGATCCAACTTCAGTTTGAGTTTGTCTCACTGCAGCTTTATAAAAATGTCCCCTGTGAAACTTTCCACGTGATACTTGAACATTATGGATGCAGGGATTTCTCACTGACATGCATCTATATTGACGTCTGTCCTGTTTTGACCTTGTTTTACAGGCGCAGCCATGAATATGAATGGGAATTGCATGGTCCCGCGGGTCCCGTTAAGCACAGCAGGTTTGCACAAGGCCCGCGGCTCCACTTCCAGCTTGGCCCACCCTGGCCCCACGCCAAATAACAACCAATCTTTGCAAAATTGCTGCAATATTCAATTCAGATCCAGAGGGAGCTTTTGCTTTCGGCTTCTTGTTATTTAGAGAAAGCAGTATTAGAACGTGGCCGCGGTCTTCATAAACATTTAAACCATTTTAAACCGCTCATGAGCAAGAAGATGCAAAAGAAACTCATGTTGATTCCCGCGCACACAGAGAGCTGCGTCTCAGACAGATCTTATCAGAGTCAACCGTGTGCGCGCATATGGGCAGCTCCTTTAGCAACAGGGGTGGTAGCCATGGTAGCAAAGGAGAGTGACAGTCGCCCAGCCAATCATTGCATTCGTTCCGAATGGAATAAGTAGCTGTGCTTATTGCAGCCGTGAGAGGAATGGGCTCTATGCGCGGCGTTATTTCCGGTAAAGGATTAAGGATGCTCCATAACTTCCGCCGATCATAGAGTCCAATGCAATACCGAGAATTTATATTGAATTTTATACTCCATGGTTATACTAATGAAACGTTAGTCACAAAAACAGATAAAACAGACACCCCTCGTTGTGTTTATGCTTCTTTTTAAAATTATATTAAATAAACATAACTATATATAAAATGACATCTAAACGTATGTACGTTTCGTTTCAAAGACGAGAGGACAGTAAATATTGAAGACTCTGCCATAATCCCGTTTTCTCCGGTTTTCCTTCGCTTTAATCTACACAACCGGAAATGGACGAGCATCCTTACGTCAAATGCGGAACTTATGCGTGCATATAGCCCATACAGACGCTACAGAAAAATCTGTTACGAAAAAAAAAAAAATTGTTAACCCCAACCCACCAATGTCACTTAGTCCATCTCAAAGCTGTGAGTTTTTATTTTACGCTGGAATATGTGCGCGTGTTCGAGAGCTAGGTTAATGTTTTGGACCTTAAATTGTGCAGAACGGTGATGTAGTGCTTTCATTTGCTCTCAGGGCACGCTGACCTGCTAACCTGCTAACTAACTTGCAGTACGGAGACGTGTCTTGTCGCCATGACAACAGCCGGCTCTCTGCCTGATGGCCTCCAACACCAGCCAAGAACTAAGAGAGAAGGAAGACAGGGAAACAGCTAAAAATAAAATGCAAAAGAGCACATTTGAAAACAGACACACCAGAAGTCAAAATAATTACTTCCTTATTTTAATTCCTTTAGTACTATAATAATATGACAATATGAGTAGTTCATGATTATATGATATGATGTGTGAGAAATAACGTCACGGATGCTTTTGGGAGGACTATGACTGTGGAGGTTTTTATGCTTTTTTTTTTTTATGCGCTAATTGTGAGTCATAACTGTTAGGACTGAAGATGCTTCTCCATGGAGACGTGCTGCTGCCCGGATCTCAGCGCTCTCCTACAGATTCGCTTTGGCACATCTACATTTTTAAGCAATGCTATATTTCTATAAGCTACATATAGTAGTCTATGCTTTATTTTAGTATGTTAATACTTTTTTAATACTTTATTTTTTACAGTGTTCTTGTACATGTTACATATAGTTACTGATAACTAAATTATGCATAATTCCACGCTACTAGCCCTAAACCCCTAGTAAGTATTCCTGTGGTTTGGCTTAAGTGTAGTCAGACTAAAATACATGTTTGAGCTGTGAAAGCAACTGGCACTGCATCTTAAAACATATCAGTGCCATTTTCTCTCAAGACACATCAGTAATGTTTTATGTTTTATAAGTCTTGTTTATGAAAGCTACTTAAATGTCCTAAACGAACTAAGGCCTAATCCTGGCTTAATTTAAGCCCTGACTGTGAAACCAGGCCATAGTTAATTAAGTTAAACCCCAAATTAAGTGTGACCCAGTATATTTAGTAATGGAGATGGTTGTCAGTTGGATTTTTTTTTTTTAAATGTTTTTTTTGGTCAATTTAGTCAAATCATTCATTTTCATTTTGCATTTTGCAAAAATATTATGGCTGCGTCCGAAATCACATTCTCTCTTGAGTTGGTACTTATTTTGAATATATTTACACACACTAAAAAAGTACGTTTTATATATGAATGCGAGTATGAACTGGACGGGCTACATTTAGGCTACCATACTTTCATTATCATGTGACCTACTAGAGTCAGTTATGTCCATTCACTGCCATTCATAAATCCACTCCCATGGCCTCATCATGGGATAGTAAAGTGCTTTTTGCGTTCTCTTAACGAGTACTGTGAATTCTGACGTAGGCCTACTTCTTTTGTCCCATACTGTTTTTTGCCTTCTATATGGAAGAGTGCGATTTTTTTTTTTTTTTTTATCAGTGCAATCAGTGATCAATTGATTACCAATATTTAAATAGCTACTGAATCAATAAAAAATCAACTAAGATGCATAGCCAGAAAGCAAAAGTTCATCAAATGAACAATTTGAAATAATCAACCAAAAAAAAATAACAAAAAAAAAATCAGTAAATAAAATAGTATTAATTGTGAATGATATATTTTTTAAATACCAAATAAAATAATTAAAAATTTAAATAAATAATGAATATTTTCATAATAAGATGGATGTACCTTGAAATGCAATGTAAGTAGCTTTGAATAAAAGTGTCTGCCAAATGCATAAATGTAAATACAGGTTTGGAAGAAGATGAGGGTGAGTACATGATGATGTAATATTCATTTTTGGGTGAACATTTTCCACATTCAACTATGCAATAACCTGCAACTTTTGAACACACATACATCTTCACTCATGCAGCATATTGTATGTATTAGCTACTGCTAAACAGAGGGTTGGTTTCAGTGTCATTTCCTCAATCTTTGTTCTGCGTTCATCCTCCTCTTATCCTGTTTTCTCTCTGTTGTACCAGGAAGAGAGCAAAAATTCATGTGTTTGTCCTTGCGGCTGTGAGGTAGGCCAGTGGATGTTTTTTGTCGAGGATGGTTTATTTTTAGCTGCTTTTCTTATCTGTCAACATGTGCACATCGATCGCTCCACACCACCTTCACATGAATGAGCCTTTGACGTAAAAGAACAAACTATCTGCTGCTCGCTGGGGAGAGAGAGAGAGAGAGAGAGAGAGAGAGAGAGAGAGAGAGAGAGAGCGAGAGAGAGAGAGAATTTCCCCCTTTGCTTGGAATTCCAGTCTGCTCAGATGCACTGTTTCACTCTCGACTAGTCGGAAGTCTAAGGGCAATGACGGTGTTTAGTGAATATATGTGTATGTATTTATGTTTATGGAATGGCTCTGTAGTGACCTGTGGACTAGAATGAGGCATGCAAGCAGGCAGTCAGATGCATCCATGGCAACCTGGTGAATGTGCAGAGCAGAGTAAACAACCACTATGGGCTGTGTTTGCATGTGTGTGTGTGTGTGTGTGTGTGTGTGTGTGAGAGAGAGAGAGAGAGAGAGAGAGAGAGAGACTGCATTTATGAGACCACCATGATAAGACTTGATTTAAGTGATATTTAGGGTAATTGTGCACTGGAGAACAGAATACCGAACCACTTGAAATGAACTGTCAAGATGAACCACCCACGAGCAAAAAGCCGTCGTTCCACCTCCAGAAACGCTCATTTGAAATGTCAAAAGCATTACCAATGCAAAAAATCATTTGAGAGTGTAGCAGCATTTGAATGAATAGAATTTAAGCACAAAACAGGTGGGTGTGGGGTCAAGATGTCAAACCCAGGATGCAAAAAGAGAAAATCCCCAGAACTCTCCACCCAGAATGAATTGGTTTGTTAGTAGGCCTACAGACACGGTGGTTGTAAATGAATCTCCTATGTTTGGAATGCTTTGCTAATAAATATACTAGTTGTGGAAGTCAAGAGAGTGGCCTTAGCCCTTTATCAGATTTTCTAGAAGACTAAAGGCCTGTTAACACCAAGGACTATAACTATAAAGATAACGATAAAGATACAGGCTAGTTCTAAAAATCATTCTCAATATTAAAGAATAGAGCAGAGTTCACACCACAGCTATAACTATAACGGCACGGCTATATCGTTGGGAAAGGGGTCCCTTTCAGAACGATTTTTGTTTAGCTGATAACCACGATGGAATAAATTGACAGCCAATCAGAATCCATTCATGCTGTAACCAAAGGCTGTAACGAGCTCGAGCAAAAGTGGCGCTTTGAATAAACAGAACCATGCTGTCCGCTGCTGTGAACGCGCTAATATAGACCTACAGTTGTTTATATAGTTTTCTTTATATTTATCGTTCTTGGTGTAATTGGGCCTATACACGGAGAGTCTTCAGCTTTTGATGGGAGGATGCCTCCGTTTGATTTCTCAAAATTGTGTAAACCTTTAATTAGCAAAAAAAATAAATAATAATAATAATAAAAAAATAGGCATTGATTGAACCTTTTATTAAGTCTAAGCCTGGCTTAAGTTAGTCAAAACGGGTTAAATCACATAAAGCAGGGCTTTCAAACTGGGGACTGTTAGGGGGTCTGTGGAAAATAGCCTAAAGAAAAAATGAGTAAAAAATGCAATAGGCCAATACATGAATATATATATATATATATATATATATATATATATATATATATATATATATATATATATATATATATATAAATCATAGTTAAATAAATTAATCATAGGAATCACATCAACATCTAAAAGATTGGAAAGCCCTGGCATACAGCACCTTTAAGAAATTGTGTAAGTGTTGTAACATCCTCGCTCGCCCACGACATTCTCCCCACGCATCACATACAGTAGTCCTTAACCTACCAAAAGGGGGCGCCCTCTTCTCTCTAAAACCAGTTTAGTTCCTGTTCAAATATTTATAGGCTATCCATATATAAAACATAGAAAATTGCTGGTAAAATTATAAAATGCTTTGAAGCAGACTCAGAGACACATAGTCATAATTAACAGCGGTCTTCACATAGGAATCGTTGAGACCCGCGAGACCCGCTCTGCGGGTTGTAATCTGTCGTGTCGCGCGCTATTTTTAGAACCCACAGCCGTGGTCACGTGACCGTCGAGAGCACGTCATTAATGTTGTTGTTGGTGGAGAAGCTGCAAATATGGAGGAAAGAGAGTTGAGACAGGAAAAATTGTACTTTTCATGAACAGGGGAGGAAAATAGCTTTGCAAAAGTGATAAAGTGGAAGACAGACGCTGAAATAAGACGGGCTGTGACGGCGCCCGGAACGACAACAAGTATCAGGTAAAGTAGAAAGAAACATAGGCTACATTATCTGATAGTGATGGTTTGTGTTCTGTCCCTCCTGGATTTGACACCCACCGAAAGGCAACAGTCTTACCCACAGGGAAACACGTTATGTTGACAACGGATGTATTATGTATTGCATTTAGACAGTAGACCTTTTGCACATTGACGAATTCGTACACCGGACAGCCATAAACAAACATCAAGAGTTTTTCTGATTTAGTCCGAGTTCCTTCAAACTATCGCCATTTCTTTGCCCGTGAGAATCGCCTGACGGGATGAGTTTGATATTTTCATGACCCTCAGTCTCCCAGTAACGTTACAACATCTTAGCTAGCGTTTTAAACGGCCAGTTGAAGGATGATCGGCTTGAAATCCAGTATAGCGCAGAAGATGATGTTCTCCTGAGCTGGAGGAGAAGCGAGCGATTATATCATATTATTCATCATGATCTTCCTTTATTGCGCAACGACATATGGAAAGAAATAGAAACGGTATTTGCAGCCATACCGCAAGGTTATGATGCCATTTTACAGTGATCAGAATAAATGAGCTATGTCTGAAGTATTCAGTATTATTTAGCTATTAATGTATTCTATGTGTTTTGGTTTCAACATAACTTCTGGATAATGTTTATAAACAAAATATGCTGAATTTATTCTCAGACAAAACGTCAACAGAAGGTTTTTTTTTTTATCAGAGAGAACATAATGTACCATGGTAGACTATCTATCTATCTATCTATCTATCTATCTATCTATCTATCTATCTATCTATCTATCTATCTATCTATCTATCTATCTATCTATCTACCTACCTACCTACCCACCCACCCACCCACCCCCCCATCCATCCATCCATCCATCCATCCATCCATCCATCTATCTATGAGACATTAAGTGTATTACTCAGAGGTCAAATCAAGGCTGTCCGCTGTTGAGCGTTTTCACCTCTCTTGTCGAGTGGGTTGACCAAGGACTCCAATTAATCAAATCATTTCTCAGGTGTTTTTTCCCCTCCTGGTTAACTCATCAAATTAAGTCACAATGTCAACTGTCCCACGAAAAAGGCTGGTGTATCACTCATGCAGCAAGATTGACATTTTTCACTTGGCAATAGCAGGATGTGGCTCATTTGTTTTGATTTGTGTGAATGGAAGATGATGATTCAAAATTAGTGTAACAATGAACACATCATTGTAGGTTAGTATTGCTAAGTCAGGTTCAATTATGTAACATTTATAGATGAACTGTAACAAAAATAGTTTTGGTTGCACTTTTGGTGGTGCTTCTGAAAGTAGTGACTTTTTTTTTTAAATGCATTTAGAAGATTATTGACTGAATGTGTGGTAAAGAAGCTTAAAAAGCTGTGTGCCCTCATTAGGGTATGAGAGGGGTTAGCAGATAGTGGATATTATTATGACCGTGCTCAAGGATACAAGCACAATCTGCCTTTTAGTCATGTTTACTAGTGCCATTAGTTATTTCCAGGGAATGATGCTACATTCACTGCTTATGGATCTGGTAAGGGCCACCATCTGTTTTTGAAGAGGAATTAAAAGGGTTTCTTAAAAACGTGATTTTAGAATTGGCCAAGCAATATTGATTGTTACACTGATGTGTCCATGTAGATTTCGAAAATTCTGAACTGGTTATACTCAGGATTGTTTTTTTTAATGCAAATCAGATGAATTAAATATTTAGCCATGACTCTTGGTCTGTGCTCATATGTTTTGGATGTAAACCTGAGTTGCAGATATTAACAAAACATGGGGGGAATTTGCTAAAAATGGGTTGTGCCTGAATATAAACCTGCGATTCGGTTATGAGTGATTTATGTATGCACTGGGTTGATTGTGTTCCAGCCAAATAATTGGATTTTAATACAGTGCAATCTACAAACTAGAAGCATAATTTAGGTGTAAGTACAGCAGTAGTCTAATAGCAGAGAAGAAATGGAGAACAAAACAGTGGTTGGTTTCTGAAGTAAAGGATGTCCTTGTATGCTCTTATACATCACCTTTGATTTGATTATACAATACAGATTCAAGATAATGTGCATAGGATTAGATTAGGATTACATTCCTGTTTATGGCCAATGCACTAATAGGTGACCACAGATGCATTAAAAGGCTTTTAAAAAGTGCATAACGGTTATATTTTGTTAGTTGTATTCAATTGCATTTGGTCTTATCTTACAGTATGCCAAGTTTTTGGCTGTTTGCTCGTGTTTGTTTTGATTGGCTCAGTCAGGCTATTGGACTTTGATCCGTTCTTTCAGAGAAGCTGAGTTTCACAGTGCCTCTAGTAAGTAATTGTACTTTATAGGTGCACATATACTTACTGTAGTACTTTGTTTTCACAGTTGCTTAATCAAAGGTGCTTAAAACAGTTAGTTTAATTTTTGCACTGGACATAGTTTTTTCCAAATGTGTCTGTGCGTAAAACTTGTTGCACTTCTTTGGTTGCCTTGTGCCTCACCTATGCACGTCCACGTTCACACCCTCGTCTTTACGACGTGGTTTGTGAGAATGGAATGCAGAATTCTGGTCTGTTTCGCATTCTAAATGAAGGGCACGATGAGTCCTAGTAATGAATAGATCTGAACCTCTGCACCACCCACAGCCACACCAGGCTCCTTTAGCTGCTTAACAATATGAGGCATAACTCCTCTGGGCCAGAAGGTGAGTGTGGAATGTGGGAGTGTGAAAATTTGAAAATATTTTGATGTGCTGAAAAGAGATGTTGCCGTGGTTACGCTACACGGATGACCGTACCCTCTTTCATGATCCTGTCCGCTCCGAGGTGTCCAACAACTCCCTTAGGATTTCAGCAGACTGTTGAGTGTATAAACATTAAATGTTTGAGGTACATTTTTGGGGGCTTCAGTGTTGGGAAATCCACTTTCTCTTCCATAATTTGTGCAGATGATTGGTGATTTTGTTTAAAAATCGCTCCGGACATTGCAGGCTCAAAACAGTGATTAAAGTGGGTTGTAATCAAGGTGTGTTTCACATGGTGTGACTTCCAGTTCCAGGAAGAGTGTAATGAGCTTAAGAACATGGTAGTGATTTCAAGGGGCGGAATCAGGTGGTGATAGCTGTGCCTCATGCACTCTCTGCAACGAATGATAATGAGAATGAGAATAGTCATTTGTCTTTGGATTTAATGTGTGCAGCATCCACAGCCATCTAAGCTTGGCTTATATGTAATATGTTGTGATATTATTAGATTTTTTTTTTGTCACATATTCACACTATATAGGCTACACTACCATTTAAAAATTTGGGTCAGTATCTATTTTATTTTTAAATGGAATCAATACTTTTAATCAGCAAGGACACAGTACATTGATCAAACAAGTAAAGGCTTTTGCATTGTTGCAAAAATATTTCTATTTCAAATAAGTGCTGTTCTTGTGAACTTTATGTTCAAAGAATCCTAAAAAAATAATAATGGCTTTCCCAAATACATTGCGCAGCATAACTGTTTTCAGCATCTGGTTGCAGCCGTTGATAGCTGCCTTTTTCTGCCCCGTCCAGGTAGTGTAACCACTGTTGTGAACTATGCTTCCAACGGTGTCTCTAGGAACATTTAGTGCCTTCCTTATCTTTTTGTATCCTGTTCCATATCTTTGAAGGGCGAAGATATCTTCACTCAATTTTTTGCACTATTCTTTTGATAAAGCCATATTTCATAACATGTAGTCAAACAAATAAAAAAAGTAAAAAAAAAATAACTGTTTTTATTTAAAATATATATTTTTTGTAACAATGTACACTACCGTTTAAAACGTTGGGGGGTCAGTATTTTGTTTCTTCTTTTTTTAAAGTAAATTAATACTTTTTCATTAAAGATGTGTTCAATTGATAAAAAGTGATAGTAAAGATTTATATTGTTAGAAAATATTTATATTTGGAATAAATGCTGTTCTTTTTAACTTTTTATTCATCAATGAATCCTAAAAAAGTATCAGAGGTCCCAAAAAAATATTAAGCAGCACAACTGTTTCAGTATCAAATCAGCGAATTAGAATGATTTCTGAATGATCGTGTCATGTGCATAGTGGATTAACTTTTATCTTACGAGACGAGACATGAGATTGGGTTCACGAGAATGAGATGAGATTTTTGCACAATATTTGATAGAAATCTTCAATGACAAAATTCATGACTAGAAAAATAGTCTGCAGGTGCATTTTGAATTTTTTTAAACTAATAATCTTGTAATTAATGTCATTCCAGTTCTACTTTATGAGCATGAGAATTACCAAATGCATTGAAAGACAACAATAGGCCCATACAAGAAAATGGTTTTGCAAATGACTGTACAAATGACTGAATTCCACCAATCGAACTTCGAAATAAAAACAATATAAATGACAAAAATAAATAAAAAAATTGTTCTTAGTCTTAGTAAGAGCAAATAATAAGTGCAAGTGCAACCATAATCAAAGTACTCTCAGTATTCAAGTGCAAACAGATACCAAGACCAGAGCCACTCTACACAGTCCAGAGATAGGTTTTTTATATTGGGAGACAAGCTATTGTAGCTAATTTACACCCATCGGGGAGCTCGTGTTTTGCTTTCACTTTCAAATTCGCGATCACATGTTCTCAGTGTTTTGGGAGCGGCAGTGCTGAGCACACATTCTCCAAGATTACCCATTTATCAGACGCTAAGGCTCTGTTGCGCAACGAATCATCACGAGATCTGTGAACTGTGATTCGTGTTGCGCACCGTGTGATTGCAACTCCTGCTGGATGAGCAGAGCATACGTTTACAGTACTTTACAATGGTTTATAAAAACAGCAAAATGATAGCCTGACTTCGTCATACTCATTTTCTAGTCAGAACGTGAGTCTGATACTGCTCCATAGAGAGCCTAATGCTGCGTTCACACCGAACGCGAATAACGCCCGTTTCACACATACTCCGTTTGCAGTGCGTATGCGGTCCGTATTTTTTTCCGTACCCATGTTAACAGGTTAGAGCTTTCACACTGCACGCGGATGCAGTCCGTCGATCCGTTCCAGTTGCGGTGCGTATACAGCAGTGCAGAGATCGTTTCCGTACCGAGTCTATTTCTGCTGTGCTGCAAACTCACAAATAAAGTGACAGCGCACGGTTCGTGGTCAAAATGAACTCAGATTGACCTCGAAATGTAGTAGTTTCACCATAAATGCATTTAATTCAATAAAATGTAGTAATTTCTCCGTAAAGGTAGGCTATTTAATTGTTTCATATTTTTACTTTAAGACATCTTATATGCATGGAATTGTATATTCGTTGTTTAAATCGTGTTTAAACGAGCATGCGTCCATTCAAGTTTGTAAAAGAGAATCGCAAAGCCATGGCAAAACTTTTATTTTAATAAAAGTTGCTGCATATGGTGAACATATTTTGATTACCAAAGGACACATGGCCAAGTTTACTCAAAGATGCCTTATTAATTTCAATACAATTAAAATAGGCTATGCCTCCTCTGTGGATAGAAAATTGTTATATTAAGACACAAATTCAGATAGCTTCTCAGAGGATACTCAACATGTTTTATTATGACAGGTTGGTTTAAAAAATAATGAATGAAATAATGATTAAAAAATAACGTCTCTTCTGAATTAGAAAAATAAATATATAAATATTAATTAACTAAAAGAAATACCTTCAAATTGAACAAAAATACCTCTCACAAACGTACAGAAACGAACTAGTTTTCTTCCTCTTTATCCTGTTTTTCTTCCTCATCCTCCTTGTTTGCTCATCTCCTATATTTAGCTGTAAAGCTGATCTTTTCCAGCAGTTTTTTATTTTATTATTATTATTTATTTATTTATATTTTTTTTAAACCAGGACATCACTTTATAAAAAACGGCCAGGACAGGACGTGAAAACAGGACTGGGATAACAGGACTGTTGGTCACTGGTCACGGTATTGCTGCATAACTTCTGATTTTGAAATAAAAATAGCCAGTGTTTGTGGTACAGCTCACGCACTGCAAACGCAGCATATGTGAAAGCACTTTAGCGCGTGCGGCTCCTGTACCGGATACGCACCGCAACACTCACCGCATACGCACTGCAAACGGAGTATGTGTGAAACGGGCGTAACTCGTCAAATTCACGCCTGACGCGTCTAGTTTGACGCTTGACTACTTTGTGTTAATTCGCGTGTCTAGTGAAACTGACGCGCGTAAAAAGAAAAGTTTGAAGTGAAATGTACGCGCGTAAAAAGAAAAGTTTGAAGTGAAATGTACGCGCGTAAAAAGAAAAGTTTGAAGTGAAATGTACGCGCGTAAAAAGAAAAGTTTGAAGTGAAATGTACGCACGTAAAAAAAGAAAAGTTTGAAGTGAAATGTACGCGCGTAAAAACAAAAGTTTGAGGTGAAATGTACGCGCGTAAAAAGAAAAGTTTGAGGTGAAATGTACGCGCATAAAAAGAAAAGTTTGAAGTGAAATGTACGCGCGTAAAAAGAAAAGTTTGAAGTGAAATGTACGCGCGTAAAAAGAAAAGTTTGAAGTGAAATGTACGCACGTAAAAAGAAAAGTTTGAAGTGAAATGTACGCGCGTAAAAAGAAAAGTTTGAAGTGAAATGTACGCACGTAAAAAGAAAAGTTTGAAGTGAAATGTACGCGCGTAAAAAGAAAAGTTTGAGGTGAAATGTACGCACGTAAAAAGAAAAGTTTGAAGTGAAATGTACGCGCGTCAGAATCGAAATCCGTTGTTTTTATTATTTTTATGTCGACCGAGCATTCATCAAGAGAGTTACCGCTCTGTATTTACTCTGGAGAGCAGAACAGCGGCGTGGAGATCATCGTCGCCGTATATTTGTGTCCACTGGACCCTTCGGAGGTGAACCGTTTGGCGAGTTTCACCATTTGCTCACTCCAGGAGCTGCTTTGGATGACGGCCGCTGTCAGCGGTACTTCGGCCTGTCATGCACCCAGTTTGATGACCTGGCTATTGTGCCGCATCGGAGCGAGGATAACCATTGCCCTCATCCATCTAATCTAGCTGTCATTTATTTTTGTTTTGATGATAAATAGAGCCAGCCTTCAAAAGTTATTAACCTGTCCTGTGATTATTTTCTCTCTCAGGTCCAGACACGAACTTATGCACATGTTGGTTGCTTGTATGTTGGTTGTCTTTATTTCATATAATTGTTATATGGAATGAATAACATTCAATAAAAAATGAACATGTCTCGTATATAGAAATAAAATTTTAAGTGATAAAAAATATTTGCTTTGTTGTGCATAATCCCACCATGCATTTAGTCATATTACAAAATAATTTATTGAAGCATCCAGATACTTCACCACGTGAGCAAGCAGCTAGGCTCCTGATTGGTTAACGCGGCGCGAATTGACGCCAAAGTTCAGATTTTTCAACTCGGGCGGCAGACGCGAATTCGCCTCAAACGCGTGAATGCACAATTAGCACTAACTAAATCATTCGCGCGTAATGCACTTAAAGTGCCAGACGCTCAATACGCGCCATTCGAGTGAACGAGGCGTATTCGCGTCTTCCGCACCGCGCTCTACGCCTCCATTTTTTACGCGTGTAACGCGTCTTTGCATTGACTTAACATTGAAATCATTTGCGCCTAAAGCGCTATTCGCGTCCGGTGTGAACGCACCATGAGTTCCACCCCTCTGCTTCCGGCTCATGGGACCTTTTTTAGGAAAAAAATATGTATGGTAGTCAATCCAATGGCAATGAACTTATCTATGGAAGTCAAGAAAGTCTCAGTTTGTCATAAAACAGAAGAGTAACATTTAGTTTTATGTGAAAATCGCTCAATGAACTACATCTCTCGGGAACAATGAGCAAGATCTGTTGCTCATATGTGTGCAGTCTGGTACAAAACACTCAGGCATGACGGCGTAATGTTAAGATTATAACGCTAGACTATAGAAAAAATGACAGATGTTAGCTTCAGTAAACTTAGCTTCATTCCTTAAGAGAAAATGTGCGGCTTTTGTGTTTGTAGTCTTTGTAATACGTATTTACGTCTTATTCCTCAACAGTTTTACATCAAACTTGCGACTTTCTTGACTTTAAAATGTATCTTTTAAATTGACAAACATCAGATGTGTAATTCAGGGCACAATTCAAACAAGATCAAAATATTTATTGTGGCTCACCATTGACTACCATATTTTTCCGAATTAAGGTCCCATGATGGTCGACCAGAAGGGGACCTTAGGCTCTCTATAGGGCTGTGTCTTAACCAAACCAGGAAAAAAACTCTTAGTAATGTTCTGGATTGTTTGGTGTTGCTTAACAGAGCTCTGTGTGAATCTGAATATCATTCTTTGTCAAAATGTTGTGAACTATTGGGTGAGTGAATAGCAGTCTTTTTGCGAACTGTGTCACACAGCTTATTTTAGACATTACTGTTTTAATTTATACTGGTCTATATTTCAGCACAATTTTGAAAGGAATGGAACAAATTTCCCAATAGACTTCTGACAGTTTTCTGGGTTTATATTTTTAATGGGTCTCTTACTCTTACACTATTTGCGGGGAGTAGGCTATGTACAATTGTGGCCAAAATGTACAATTTTGAACGACATAAAGCCAGGTTATTTTTTTGGGAAATCCACTTCTACCTCTTAAAAAAAATTGCTCTGGGCAATACAGGTTAAAAAAGAGCTGAGTAAAGTGTCACGTAATCAGTGAGTAATCTAGTGACTACATCAAAGGTTTGTTTCAGAAAAATGTGGGCAAACGAGCAGCTTACAATATAGCCATTGACTTAGAAAATACTATGGAAGTCAATGGCTACTGTCAACTGTCTGGTTACCATCATTCTTCAAAATATATTCTTCCATGTTCAGCCCGTGGTCTGGGGACAGTAGAAAAGTTTAGAGAATTGTTCTGATTATATAATTTTGTTTAGATTAGTTCTTTATTTTATTATTATTTATTATATATTTAAAAAGACAGCATTATTAATTGTATTTCTTTCTTTCTATTATGTTAAAATTGAATAAATTTGGCATTTTACCATCTAACGAATGGTCCAAAATCATAAGATTTATCACATTTATATATATATATATATATATATATATATATATATATATATATATATATATATATATGTATACACACACACACACACACACACACACACACACACATATATATATATATATTACAATTTTATAGACTTGTATCAGTTGTATGTTTCTCTTTACTTTTATTATCAGTACTCAGTCCATGGTAGACAGAAAAAGATGCATTGTTGACTTCATTGTTAATATTTTGCAGAAAATATTTTACACATTTATATTATTTTTATTTTTATTATACATTAAAAATATATAGCTGCCATTGTGTTTGGGGAAGGGGTCTCTTTTAATTTGCAAAGTGATCGTATCCAAATGCTAGAAAAGACTAGAGTATGGCTTGAATTGTTTAATGCAGCCGTTGCTAATGGGATAGAGAGATTCATTTGTCTTTGTGGATGTGAGCCACGCAGGATCCTGGAACACAGCGGGCAGAGACTCGAGGTCTTACTGAGGACACCGCTACTCTTTTGGGCGGCTGCCATACCTGACATGCTCCATGCTGCATGCTAAATGACCAATTTCAGCTTTTCGTTTGACCGCTCTAAAGCAGCAAGGACTCAGTAACCTTACCTTACTGCATACACCTGCTACTAAAAGTGTAAATATTATAGACCTTAAAATGTTGTAGAATGTTACTAATGTGTTCATTGCATGATGACGCATGACTGATTGTCCGTATTTGTTTAAATTATTGTTAACTCTGGTGTTAATCTGGTGTTAATTTGAAGGGCCTCCTTTAAAATCAAGTCAAACAAGCCTCTTTATCTCATCTCAGTAAAATGACCCAAGGGCTTTTGTGTCCTCCGTCTCCAAGGTGAGCACTTCCTGGGTCACCAGGCAGCGTTCACCTGATTTCTTGTGGAACAGCTCACCTGTTGGCCTGCAATGGAACAGGCAACTTATTCTCGCTGGCCCGTCGCGTTTGTATACTATGTTCGTCCCGAAGAAGGGAGTGCGGTGACACGGCAGTCCGTGCATATGCAATATGCCTACAAATCAAATGCTTTGGTAAAGTCGCACAAATTAAACATTGAAGTCCATGTTGCACAAAAACAAACACTGTTGTTTATAATTACTATGTTGTTTTTTTACAGTGGGTCATAATATATCATATCTTTTAGTTTGTCAGTGCGTTTTGTGGTGTTAGGAATTGTTTTCTGCGCATTTCCGCAACTCAAAACGTGCACAAATGTACACCACCTCCTGAGCTGGTGTAGGATTTGAGCGTGCATATTGATAAATCTGAAAGTCACCGTGGTTTTGGGTGTACGCTGGAAATTTGGTGTACGCTCTTTTGATAAATGAGGGCCACTCACTGTGTTTAGGCCAAAAAAAAGCAATCAAAAATAATACAAGACAAAAATAGATGACTTTCCAAAGTGAGTGAAAAAACACAATATGAGTGTAATAATTGTAGTGCAGTGTGTGGTGGAATGAGCTGGAGCTGTGCTTTCAGTAGTTTGATTTTAGAAAATCTGCACGTTTGTTCTTGATGCATAATAGGAAGGGTTTTTATGCTTATATTGCTTAAGGTAAGCCTGCATCTAAAGATTAAGAAGTGTGCCTTGATGCTTTACCGATTACTCTGGGGTTTGCTTTACCATTTTGTGACTCAGATGGTAAAATTAGTGGACCTTGATGGTCTGGAAACCTTCATTCAGAGAGATGCGGGAGGCTTTAACATCAAGCACTGACACTAATCAACACATCTCCACCCCCACGCTATTCACACGTTGTTGAGTGACTGATGCCTTCTCATATTCTCAGGCTCAAAGAAAGAGAGCTAAGCACCTCAGGAAGGATAATTCTCTTAAGCAAGCCAGTGTTAAAACTCTCATCAAGTGTCCCATCCTTTTAAAGAGTATTAAACGCTGATAAACACTCTGGAACGAAGCCTGACCACTTGTACGAGAGTGGAGAGAGACCGAGAGGAGTGACAAAGATTTGGACAGGAGGAGCTTTCAGCTCTTCCATTAAATCACTGACAGAGCTTTAAAGACCAGCTTCAGCTTGTTCTTTAGTCAATACAGGGCTTTCCAGGGAGTGTGCCAGCATGTTAGCACCCCACAAGGCCCTGGGACATGTCAGAGCTGGCTGTGGCCAATGAAAAGAACAAGCCTTTCAGAATGACAGAAAAAACAATCCATATTGGCCCATAGTTTTATTAGCAGACCATGGCAGAAAATACTCAGACTTTCTGTAATGAAACTTGATTTCTATGGTTTCGTGAGTGAGTGTAAGTGGTGCTCATGCCACAATTTAAAGAAAAACGCAGATGGGACTGGAAAGACGTCTATCACGCAAAATCGGTCAAGACATGCTTTTTTTGTTTTTGGTGGTAAATAATGCGAATACTAGAGATGTCCCACTTTATCACTTTTTTAAACAGATTTTTTAACTCATCGGTCTCAGCCCGATCCTTTATTTTACGTCAGCTGTCATGCAGGTGTCGTGCAGGTGGGTTTGCCAACCGCCATTGATAGGAAACAGAAGCTCAAATGCCCGAGAACTATTAAGGTCTGTTCTAGCACATCACTTGCACGTTCAAGCTTCCATGTGTAACATATTTGATGTGCACCTTTGTAACAAATCACTCGAAAGTAATTTATTTACTATTTACATTTTACATTTAGTAATTTAGCAGACGCTTTTATCCAAAGCGACTTACAACTGAGGACTTAAGCAAGCGAGTCATCGTGAAGAGGCAAAAACAAACCAAGAAATGCTCAAAATACAAAGTTCAGACATTGTGACGGGTAGCATAAGAACTTCCAATATAACATTTATATTTATTTTTTATCTGCCTTCAGACTATTTGAGACGTCGTTGTCATAACACGTTGCTATGGGTTGCGTCTTGCTTTGGACTTGACTGACAGACGCTATCTCATGACCAATTCGTACAAATTCGTACGAGTGATTAACAAGTGGCTAATTCGTACGACCTCACTCGTACAAATTCGTACAATTTGTCTAAACCCACGTGATGGGTAGGTTTAGGGGCGGGGTCAGGGGTAGGTCATTCGTACGAATTTATACGAATTGGCCAATTCGTAAAATATGAACGATTTAGCAAAAATCTTACTAATTCGTATTAGTGAGGTCGTACGAATTGTTACAAATTAGCCACCTCGTAAAATTCGTACGAATTCGTACGAATCCACAAGCTTCATGCATTCTAACTTAATATTCACTTTTTTTCTGTTTGTTGCAATTATTCTGCGTATAGACCTATAAATATAATTACTGTAGTAATTGTTATATTGGAAGTGCATGATAGATGATTTTACATTTTTGCCCCAGAGACATAGGATCGATTTTAAAACTTTAATATACTTGAAGTGTGCTCAAACCACTTGGAAATATAAGTATCGGATAGGGATTCGGTGTTAGCAGATAGTCAATATTCAATTACTCGGATTGGGCGCACATTTAAACAATTGAATTTAGTTTTAGTCATTTTATTTTTAAGTTCATTAGACAAAAACTAAGTTGATTTAGTATATCATTTATTTTTTTTCATTTAATTCATTCATTTAAATTGTTGATGAGATTTAGAAGAAATAAACATCGATTTAAATAAATAAATATAAGAAAGTATTTGTAGATTTAAGCTATTTGCTTAAAATTGACCAATATATACTGTACACCTCCATGCAAAAGCATTCTTGATTGTGTTCTATTATTTGTACATAATTCATTGTTTATATGCTTTTAAGAAGCAGTGCTTTGATATTTTATTTTTAACTAATATTTATTTGCATTAAGTGTTCTTTCCAACTGTTTATTACTTGATTCTCAGTCATTGATGACTTGTTTTTTTTTCTCTTATTTCATTGGTGAGCATCAACACGATTGCAGGTTGTTACAAACACAGATCTAAAAAACACTTACTGAAGGTCTACAGGACTGCCACATAAAGATGGGATTTGCAGTTTGAGATTAACAGTACTTTGAGATCAGCAGTCGAAACATTACACTCAAGAAATCCAGCTGCCATAAAGTCCTGGCCCAAGTTCAAAAAGTGCGTCAAAGCAAAATTACTAGACTATTTCCGACATTTATCAGTCACTCATTACGGTTTATTGGCTCTGAGCTGAAAACACACTTGTGTTTAGATGCATTGATTCATTTAGATATGCAAGTAGGGACCTGGAACATTGTTCACTCAGTAATTCAAGAAAACTGATAGATTGATTGATTGAACTATTCTATACCCAAAATAGTGTGCCGTTGTCACACTGGATCATTAGACAAATCACACTCAGACTTTTACTTGCATGATTCAACCAGCAGGTGAGGCTACCGTCCCAGTGCATACAAGGCAACTCGAAGCTTGTCATCTTTTCAATGCAGTGCTGCAGTTTTACTAGTGATTTAATGCAATTAGTCTGTGCATATTGTTCAAAAGTATCTGGCAGGTTTGTCCAAAAAGGCACCTGGTATGCACAAAAACGTTTTTGACCTATTTTCATTTTTTTGTGTGTGTATATATTAATATTTCATGTTGGTGTGTTGATTTGCATAAGAGTGCGTGTTTCAGAAACTCGAATGCTTTGTGATGCATAACATTATCTACTTGAATACTGAACAGACCTAAGGCTCAGGAAGTGTGGGCCAGTGTTTTAATAATCACTAAAACTAGACGGTCGAGAACCTCTCTATTCTTTGCTTGGGGCAGGGCTCATGGTCGAATGAAAGGCAGCGTGGGTAATGTGCTATCCTGCTGCGTATCCAGTCGCTGCTAGGCAGCGTGGGTATTGTAGTGCGTCTCCACTGACTTAAGAGGCAGGGTGAGTCATCCATTAACATCCTCTGGATCTGTTTTGTAAGCTGCAAACACATACAACTCTGTTATGAGCACAACATTCTGACACAGGCGTTAATGACTCTTACGAACCCCGTTAATATGCAGCTAGGGGACTTTATTCACTCTTTGAAAAACAAATGAGCTGTTTTGCTTTATATTATTATGTATGAATGTTTTTGCTTTTCAGACAGGTCACAGCCACAATCTACTGTAATTTTGAGGAGGGTATTTTGCGTTGTATTTTTTTGGCTTGAAGGATGTCAGTGGTCTCGGTTTCATTAACGTCAGTGTGTTTGCATCTGTTGCAGTGAGGGTGTTCAGCTGGCACCAGCGGCCATCACAGCCCTCCTCGTGAGGGTTACGGTCATGGCTGACACCGAAGACCCCCTTTAGAACTCGCTGTCTTGCGGCATCGTGCCTCTGAACCACAGGGTGCACACTGAGGTTTATCCAAAAAGCATCCTTGCCTGCTACTTGGAGAACTTTAGAGGCAGAGAAGATCAGTGTCAGCGTCATCCATGAATTCACCAAACACACCCGGTAAGAGTTTTTACTCATTCAGTCGTGTTACACTCTGAAACATTGATGTTTGCTAATAGAAGATTTTGTCTCAATTGATCATTTTTTCCAAGTATCAGATGTTTTAAACATCCAATCTTTAGTGTGAATAATTGAAGTTATACAAATAAAATATTAGTCTAAAATATTATTTGAAAGATATGGTTTCTATTAAGTTACATTTATTAGGTTTAATTTTTCAACTCAAAATACTAGTATTATTTATTTTGCGGTCTCCTCTGGGTCCATAGACCCCAGTTTGAAAACCCCTCGACTACATGACTTTTGCCTAGATACCGTATTTGCCCCCGTTTGCATTCTGGAGGAGTTGAGACTAGTTGCTGAAAGTCAGAGCCAGTCTGAGCATTTTCAGTAGTTGGAGTTTCACAAAAAACTGATAGGCACAGACTCTGATTATTAAACATGTCTGATATTGTGTAGTGATTTTAAAACACACATTGTATTCATTTGTCATGCTCTCCTAGACGCGATGTATGTATTACATGGTGTTTTAAAATATGTTTAGATTTGAAACTTCAGAATCAGATCAGAAGTCTTCAGATTCCATCTGGGCCTCTAAAGAAGAGCTGCAGTACATGAACGTTTGCATTGACTGATATTGACACTATTGACTTGCACTCGTTTGCTTTTTGTTCAGCAACCGCCATCACAGATTTTCTTTGTGGTGCTTTTCTTTACATGACCTGCGAGAATAGAAGTTTGTTGTTGTTGATGAGGTTTTATGGACAGATGAAACAAAAAAAAAAGCTTTTTTTAGGCAGCAAACACTTAAGATGGGTTTGGTGTACACATGGATAAAAAGTACCCCATGTGTAAAATGAAATACTCTGCTGTAACTTTAATACTATAGGCCTAATTTTAAGATTCTTAATCTAAATTTGAGATTCATAAATTGAATCTATTAATCTGTTTGGAAACTAATGATTAATGCAGTTTTAGTTAAAGGCATTTGTTGTTGTTGTTGTAGTAGTAGTAGTAGTGTTAGTGATAGTGGTAATGCAACCTGACTCACAGCTGTAGCAATTACAGATCACGTTTCGTAGAAGATTTTTGGTCTGTCAGCGGGCGGGCAACCCGTTGTTATGATTGTGTGCGTAATTGCGTGTAATTGTCTCGTCTCAGGTGAAGCTTAGCCAGATTTGTTGCTCAGACAAACAAAACCTGTGGATTTTGTCCATCATTATTTATCTGTTGCTGTACCCTGCAGCTTTCTTCTTCTCCTCGCCCCTTTCTTTTCCCATCAGCCCCCTCTTAATGCGCCTTTAATTCATACCTTCGGCCCTGTGCCCGCCCCCACTCTCTCCTCCTCAGCCTCTCCTCGCCTGGCTCTCTCTGACTCTCTGCCGTTTATAATCAGAACCGGTAACAACCTCTATTAACCCTCTGTCTCCCTCATGACGTCTTTGAGTGTCACTGGATGCCGTGGCAACCTTCGACGCTTTGCCCCACTCCACATCATCACTGCCCAGAGATCTTTGCTGATTGGCGTGTTTGCCCACTGTGATGCAAACTCACTGGTTCTTTTGCGTATGGTTTTTGTGTATGCCACTGTTATTGACATTTTATTGGGTATGCAGCTCCGATGAAGGTGCTCTTAAAGGGATAGTTCACTTTGAAATTCATTTTTGATATGTTTTAGCTTACCTCAAGGCCAACCAAGATGTAGGCATCTTTGTTTCCACAGTATTTTCGATTTTGATATTATTCGATCAAACCGTTGTTGTTTATCAGTCATATAATGCAGGTTTATGGGGTCCACCCTGGGTTAACCTCAAAGAGAATGCACAGAGAAGTCAAAATTAAGCATGATTGAATGACTCGTAAATATAAGTACACATTGATGGCCTGAGACACGAAATGAGCAGTTTGTGTGAGAAAACGAACTGTATTTATATCGTTTTTACCTCTTGTTAACAGCCATGTCCAACTGATCTGAAGGCACAGGCGCTTCGGTCAGGTTTCAAGTCTTGTCCTTTCATTTTCATCACATTGAGTTTTACCATCTTCTCTCTTTGTGGTCCCAAGTGGGATAATGGATCAAAATATTTCAGTTTAGATTTTGAGAGCTGATACTGGCGCTACTATCATCAGTTACTGTACAACTTTTTGTGCTCCTGTTATTGATTGACTGTACAAACAGATTCACAGCTTAATAGAACAACAGTTAGAAGTATCGCCATGAAAAATATGTTGTCATGGGTTGAGTGGCTATAATGAGCGCACAACGAAGGAATATCACTAATAAAGTCTTTTATTTATAAGGTGGTTTGGCTAATTCAGTTAAGCTAATGATGAACAGGGAAAATATTTTTAATAAAAAAGAGTTGTGAAAAAGCGGTCATTAATTTTTAATAAATATATTACATTTATATAAAAAATTATCATCATAATTTAATATTTACATAACACTGTTAAATGTAATTTTTTAGGAATATCCATTTCTCATACTTTATTTCTGCATTATAATGTTGTGATGCCTAAATTACTTGTAGGATTTACATCTCAGTGATTTATGATTGATTTTAGTTGTTAGTTGTTTTTTTTTAATTAATGCAAGCATAAAATTTTACTATCTGCCATAACATTAAAATGATTATCGATTTATCAGTACCAGAAATGTTATGGCATTTCATCCGGATCGCATCCTTGTATCATATTATTGTTGTAATAAGTTCACGTACCTAAAACACCCCTTAAATTACAGTGAAATCACTGTAATGTTGTTCCACATCTTTTGGCATATTGCTTTATTGTAGAGCTCTGTGATAGATTAGCCAAGCTCTCCAAGCTGAAATAATCAGTTAGCTTCATGTTAATCATCTCTAGATGCTTTTGTTGTTTGTGGAGTATCAAAGGACCTTGTCTGTGATTATGTCCAGTGAGCCTGAAGCTCCATGTGATCCAGCACATCCAAGCCCATCAAGGAGAAACAAGTGTCAATCCCTTCAACCATGCAGTTAGGCCTTTTGTTCTCTTGGGGACATGTTGTACAGTCCTGTTCCCCCAATAAAAGGCCACTTCATCTGCTGAAGCCCTTCACCATACTGGGCTCCATGCTTTGTACCAGTCAAGTTCAGAGACAACGTCAAACATTGTACACTGTCACTTTGTGCTCATATTCTGTTGGTGGTCGTTTGGTACAGTATGTCCATGTCTAGATTATGAATGGAGTTTTTAATTAAATTATCACCAATAACACAAAGTGATGCACAAACACATTCAGAGAAGTTATGGAGTGACGTGAACATTTATTTTGATCCCCCTTGAGTTTTTAATCGATAGTTTAGATATTTTTTTTAATTTAACTCGGTTTAGATATTATCTAATATGAGACTTCTAAAGGCTTCTTTATTGAAGAATGTACTAGCGTTTGTTTAATAATATAATGTTCTTAGTGTCTACTTTCCTTCCTCACTTTTAGTTTAATGAACCTCGGTATTGAAGTCACGGTTCGGTATGGGTTCAGCAGAAGGAAGTAAACTAAATACAAAATTGCTTCTTTTTTCTTTTTTTTTATTAAAACAGTGGGTTATTGAACAAATTGTCTTCCTCTTTAAATAAATTCAATTATGATTAGCATTTTCTTAAAGCTACTCTGGATAACTCTTTTAGTTTATTCTTAGCTAAAAACACGTAGTTCTTTCAAAAATGTATGTGCTCATTAATGTATATTTACTTCGTTCAAGTAATAAAGTATTCTCGTGAGTGTATAATATGCCATTGAAAATACATACGGGTAAGGGGTTCTAATGTCGTTCGCCATGTTGCCCCTCCATCTTGAAAGTACATTAGCCAAAGAGGGATATACCCGTTAATTCAAGCTTCACCTTTCGCGTTTACGTTTGAGTTAACACTCATGGACGAGGTCGAACTGGAAGCCATGTTAATCTTGGACTACACTGGCCACCATAGGAGTTAAAATGAAATCGGAATTGAAAGGAATATAAAACTAATATTCACTGGACGGTCATATACATATTCACCGCTAGATAGGGGTAAAAATCACACAGTGTAGCTTTAAGAATAAAAATCTATGTAAGTTAATGCTGTAAACAGTATATAAACTATATATAGGGAGCCATTTCTTGCACATTTCTATAATATTAAAGTTTACAATTAACAACAGAGCTTAAACTATTAAATTCAGTTTATATTATATTAATTTTTAGATATAATAATAATAAACACTCAAAAAAAGTAAATTGCACATTAGGCGGTTTTTGCATTAACTTCTCAAATTCATTTTTTTAAACATGTAAAAATAATTAAGAAGACATTACTAACATGTAAAGTAAATATAATAATTATATAAGCTAATAAAGTGCACATATTTAGTGAAAGGCTCCCCTCTAGAGTTCATTTTTCTAGTGAATCATGCTGTGTGGACACTAAATGACTTGCCTGAGATAAATGTTGATTTCTTTTCACGTTTGAAACACTGATCGAGAAATTACATGTGAACACATCTATGCCTAAATTGTCTGTTCTTCTTCTTCTGCGCCTTTTCCTGTTACGGCGGATAGCAAACTGCGTTGCATTACCACACACGCCCCCTTCTGGATTGTATTAGCCCCTTTTCCACCAAAGCATTTTGAGAGCCGGTTCAGAGCCGGTTTCGACAGCCAAAGAACCGGTTATCGGCCAGGAGAACTGGTTTCTAAGGCGCACCAACTCTTTGCTGGACTAGAACCGTTCTTTTACCACGTCATGCTTACGTCGGGGGCTGTGGCGGGATTTAGATGTGTTCTAAGCATCTTTTCTGACCACAAGTTGAACCAACT
Organism: Pimephales promelas; assembly: GCF_988280905.1. NCBI lineage: Eukaryota > Metazoa > Chordata > Actinopteri > Cypriniformes > Leuciscidae > Pimephales > Pimephales promelas. The sequence continues at coordinate 17,660,317 of NC_142771.1, read as the reverse complement.
ACGAACCAACTTTGAACCAGCACCAGTTCCGAACCAGTTCTTTTTTGGTGGAAAAGGGGTAAAAGTGGTTCACCAGTGAGTGACTGTATTCATTGTCTGACTGCATGCACCGAACCGTGACATCCGTACCATGATTATTCGGGACGAATACATGTACAGTCGAATACATAGACGTGTTTTTTTCTCTGGCATATTTGGCCTAATAGCAATTTAGATGTTATTCGAATCCCTAATAATGAGATGTTCATTATTAAACAGTATAAATAATCGCTGTTATATCTGTTTAAAAAGAGTACATCATGTGGGAAATCTAGAGTTGTATGTAAAATATAGCCATAAACATAAAACAAAATTTATATCGATGAACCAATGTTTTTAGTTTTTTTTACTGATTGTTATTTATGTTTAAAGTATAACTTGCCTGATTTTTAACCTGCTTTGTATTGTTACAATGTCGGTAGTATATGTAAATTAACAATGTTTACTCGTTTTCGGTGTTACCTGGATCGAGAAATTCAATCGAAATTCGAAAAAAATGTATTCTTCAGAAAAAGTTTGAAACTTTTGACAGCTCCAGGGCTTTCGTGAAAACTTCAGATTTTACTTCTGCTTTTTTTTTTTTATCCCTGCCCATAGACAGTCGGATAGGCTTTATGCCGTGCGTCAAGTGACCAAACCGGAAAACGGGTCTCATCGCATCCGCTTGTCAGAGAAAGTGTTAACGGCCGTAAGAACTGACTACGATATCTATGGATATTTAAGGTAATCAGCTAACCTACCTAGTTCACTTTGTTATTGGCGTTTTATTACATTTAAATATCTAAACGTTACTGTGAAGAATAAAAAATATAAAACATTAAAATATCAATCTGCACATGTGAGGGATATTGGTTATGCTAATCTTTGTTCGCTCCTTTTAAGTTATCTTGAGTAAAACCGCAAAAAATTTCATGAAGCACATACAAAAGACCTGGACCGGAAGCGATGCGACCTGTTTTACAGAGAATGCGGAAGTAAGTTGTGCATAAAGCCTATTGGCAGATGGTTAATAACAAAACGGTTATTGTAAGGGTACCGGTTTAAACAATTCTCCTTTCTACTGTATAGTGTATAGGCAGCCAAGTTTTATCGAAAGCCCATTTTGCAAGTGATGAAGTACCCCTTTAAGTGTGTAATATGCAGATCTGGTCAGAGTCGAATTGTTATAATCTGCTTTTTGTTAGTGAAAAATTTAGAACATTTTTTGATAGATCTTATATTAAAGAGTGGTGAAAGCATTTGTGTAATAATGCTCGTACATTCACATTTAACCAAAAGCTCTAAAAATAGCATTTTCCCAAAGAAATTGCACACATTAAATAAACATTGCGTTGTATGTGCATGCGCCGTTCTACATGCATAATTTCTTTTTAACTTCTGTTTGCAGTTGCAGTTCAACTCCCATTATAATTCGACGGGTTTGTTATCTGAAAAGTGAGCAAGACACGGGTCAGTAAGCACCGCTTTAAATGAGTCAGCCTGTTTGAAACATTGATTTCTCTGGAATACCGCAGGAGGCCTTCCTCCAACACAGAGGATCTTGTCATTTTCTGCATGTGTTAATATTTGAATCGGTGGAATAAATACACACAAGTGTGTATGTATATGTGAACGTGTGCGTGTTCTCTGGCAGGGAGGAGCATTGCAGTTGGGGCTGTGCAGAGAATGAGTCATCGCAGCGTTCTATTTGAGGAGAAATAATCTGTATGCGTCTCCTGTGCTGTGTGTGTGTGTGAATCCTCACTTTCGGTGTAAGTGCATCAGTCTATGCCTTGATATGAGTCATCAAACGATGATTCTAAAAAAGGGTGTTTTTCTCACTCTAAATGTATACGGGCTTCATATCAAGCTTTCATGGGCAGTTTATTGACATGTTTGACCACATTTGCTCTGAAGGATTTTTTGGCTTATGTGTGTGTGTGTGTGTGTGTGTGTGCATGTCCTTTCCCATTGCAGAGCAGAACTGAAAGCTAATTCTCTTTGCCTTTCCCTCACAGGAATGTCTGGCAGTCGCTCAAACGAGGACATTTAAGAAACAGTTTTGCAAACTGAAGCTAATTTCTCATTCCTTCCAGGTTATTCTGTTTAATTTCTTGTATTGGGTTTGTTATTGGACTTGGCAGCACTTTCAAAATAGATTGTGCACACCTGAGAAATTCTCTTTGCTCAAAATAAAGACAGGTAACAAATTGCTCATGGCTGGTGGTTGTTGTTCAGACGATATAAAAAGGCCAGGGACTCTTCTTCTCTGTGTTAGATCGACTGTTTCAGTGAAATGGATCACAGCACAAGCCAAGTTCTTTGAACGACTGAGTTGGATTCAGGTGCAGTGACATGTTACTTTCCAAAAAATAAAATGCCCCAAAAAAATGTTAGGATGTTATGGGTTTCTGCTAAGGTGATCTGAGTGATGAGCATATAGCTATAGCCTATGCCATTGCTAGATGGTTGCTCGCTAAACCAAGTCTATATGATATTTTGGTCTCTATATCAGGGATGTGATTTTCGTCTGTATTTATACGGATCCTTATTTTCCGACCTAAGAAAAGTGTGTCCCACGTGAATTGAAGAATGTGAATCCAAGGGGAAAAAATAGCTGCATTTTTGTAACACATTTAAAATATTTTCATTTCATGCATGGAGAGTGTAGCTTCTGATTCCACAGCACAAGCTAGCAGTGCCATCTAGTGCCTGTGTGGGACTCCCTTAATATCTCAGCCAGGGTCCAAAATTAACACCCGCCAAGTGCCGTTTGTGAGTAGAAATCGATGTTGGCGAGCATACTGTAAAAAAAAATACTCGCCAGTTGGCTGACGCTGTGAGTTCGGGTCGTGCATTTGAAAACGCAACATGTGCCAACCATCTTCCCAAATTTGGAATGAGAGTCACTTATAAATGTATCATCAGTAAGAGAAGCTTTAAAGGTGTAGTTCACTTTTAAAAATACCTTTGCTGATAATTTACCCCCCCCCCCCCCCCAAGCAGAGCTATTTAAACGAATAGTTCACTTAAAAAAAAAACCTTTTGCTGATAATCCCCCCCCCCCATGTCATCCAAGATGTCCGCTTCTTTCTTTCTTCAGTCGAAAAGAAATTAAGCTTTTTGATGAAAACATTCCAGGATTTTCTCCATGTAATGGACTTCATTGGGAACCAAACGGTTCAAGGTCCAAAGGAGAAATTCAGTGCAGCTTCAAAGGGCTTTAAACGACACCAGACGATGAATAAGGGTCTTATCTAGGACCCTTCGAGTCACGAACGCTCATCACAGAACAGAGCAATGCGAGCATTTGTGCTTATAAAACTTAGACTTTTTTATTTTTTTTTTAAATGATCAATCGTTTTGCTTGACAAGACCCTTATTCATCGTCTGGAATCGTTTAAAGCCCTTTGAACAGTTTGCACTAAAACTGTCTTTTGGACCTTGAACCGTTTGGTTCCCATTGAAGTCCATTATATGGAGAAAAAATCCTGGAATGTTTTCATCAAAAACCTTAATTTCTTTTCGACTGAAGAAAGAAACACATGAACATCTTGGATGTCATGGGGGTGAGGAACTTATCAGCAAAAGTTTTTTTTTAAAGTTAACTATTCGTTTAAATAGCTCTGCAGTTTTTTGTCAGGTTCAATAGTTTACATTTGAAAACAAACAAAATAAGATTAAAAAATGTAAGCATACTTTAAATACATTTCCCTAACATGGCAGCAGTCACAGGAGAGTCCCCAGTAAGAGAGTTGGTTATCTGTGTGAGAAACCGCTGTGTTTTTGTTGGCGTTGTTTTAATTAATCCCATCCAAACCGAGACTATTTTTGTGGGCTCATAAGTGTGAGTTAATATAGTCCCATGTTATTTAGGGAGGGAGGGAGAGTTCACATGCTCCCAAAGCTTCAACGCATATTTAGCCCATCTGTCCGCAGCCACAGTGAGGAACGGCCACATTTATTTACCATTCTTCTCCAGCGTCCAAGATTCCTTCAGAACCCAGTGGCAAAAGGTTACAGCTCGCTTTGGGTTGGCCTTAATTGGGTCAGGTCTGGCTAAAGGCGAGAGACTAGCTGTCAAACAAAGTCTGCTGCCAAAGTCCTTGACATTACCAACATGAGTTCATCACTCGTAAAAAAAAATGGGCTTAAAAACAAGTGGTGCGCTCCCCCCACCTTCCCATGGCTAAATATAAGCCCAACTAACGTCAGTAAGCCTAAAAGGTACATCAACTTATAAATAACACTGGGCGGCTGGAAACTAAAGCAAACAGACAAGACTGAAGTTAAAAGGACCACGTAAAATCTTCAACGTGCGTGCAGCTGTGGGACAGATAGCAGTTTGGCATGCCTAAAGAGCAACAAGTGCACAATCTATGCAATTTACACGATGCAATCATGCATTGCATACGTACACACACACTGTTCATGCTGCATGCTGTCGAAAACTTGCTTCTATTTACAGCCTCAGATCAAATTATGTGTTGGCCCTGCAACGGGTGCCAAAACATTGAAAGTTGACTGCTTTGATTTCGCCAGCGTAAACACACACACATGTGCGCAGCCTGTATTTGCCCTCTCAGATCCCGCCCTTATGGCCAGGCAATGATAGTCGATGCTGGGTACGTGCACTTCTGTTGTTCCATTTTTTTTTTTCAACATGTCCTTTTTTCAAACAAATGCTTGACAAAGCTTCTCTTAGATTGTTGCCTGCTCTTGAGCCAAATCCGTTTTCACTAGTGGTCATGGTGACAGACTTCTCTAAGAAAAGCACGTCAGAGGTCTAATTTAGGCGTTCTGGATAAATCCTACCCTTTAATATTGGTCTGCGACCAACTTTCCCTGCATGAAACAGATGTTTAGCTGTCATTGTAAGAAAACTGTGAAACGGTGTGGTCTCAGATTCGTTTTATCTTCCTTTTTTAGTTTTGACGCATCTTTTCTGAAGCTTTGTGCTTGTGCAACAGGTCTTGTATAATAAATGCAATGAACGTTAGGCGGTGGGTCTCTAAATTGATGCAGAACGCAGATGCCCGATAACCTTTAATGTCATATATCATTCAGGAGGACATGAAATCAATGGCGCATTTCACAATAGATTCATTTTACTGTCCTCACGTCAAAAATAATTAGTACATTACTGATTTAAATGCACCTCCTCCAGACATCATTCTGGTGTCTTTAAACATTGTAACGCTCATGTTGGTCACCATTATCTATTGGAAAATGTGCATTTCCACAGCACAGGGGTCACATGTTACATTTTTTTTTTTTTTCAAAAACTCAAAGGTTTAAAATTATTCTAAATGGCTAATTTACCGTATATGTGCTTTGTTGCTGAAGTTGATAAATATAGTGCCCTCGCAGGTTTGGCAATGCTGCATTTGCCAGCCTAGTCTTTTGACCCACATGCGCTTGTGAAACGGTGACCCTTGTGTTCTCTGTGTCAATAGTGCTGACGCAAATTACTTGTGTAAACAGTAAGCAGTTCTCAGAACGAAAAGCTTAGATTTAAATGCTTGTGTTTCAAATGCGTGAATTAGTTCCACTCATAATAGCGTGCATTGTCACAAATTTAGCTGCGCGCGTGTTGCTTTGTATCTTGTTTGCCCTTGTGCTGGCTTGTATTATCAAGTTAAACTCTATTTGGTCTCACTCCTCCAGTCCTGTCACGGTCTTGTGTCAGATTGGCTCCTTTTTTTGGCTCCTTTATTTACGTGATAAACAATCAACCATCCCCTCTCTTCCATCTTCCGTCTCTCTCGCCCCTCCTCTCCCTTTCTCCAAGCAAGCTCTCAGCTCCCGACTCTATTTATAGCACGGTCCCGCCCCTCCCCTGTCGCTCGGCAGCTATTTCCAGCAGCCTGAAGCAGCTCCAGTCTGTTTGTAAACTCCACGTCTCTACACCTCTGCTCTCCCGTTCGCCAGGCACAGCGGGTGAAGCTGCAGAGATTCGGCTTTAAACAAAACGGCTACATAAAAGCAACGCAGTCACACTAAACAGAACAACGTCGGGCGGTCCACTCTAAGCCCATTCATCAGGAGAGCGAGTTGTACTGTGCTGTCGCGAGGACTGGAAGGAACAGAGAGACTCTGTATTGTGATCATCTCTTCCGTCTCGGTCGCTTTCATCTCGTCTTTCCAAGCTCCGTCGCGTTTCGTCATGGGGAAGTCTCTCTTTTGGAGTCTGCCGATACCACATGCTTAACTTCAGATGCTTGCAGGATACAGGCACGCTCAGACAGGGGGGACTTGGACACGAGCCACACTCGGACTTGTCGGCGTGAATTAGCAGTTTGTTCCTGACATAGACAATTAGACAAGAAGGTGATGTGGTTTATGAATAGACTCGTTTGTGTGTCGTACAGCTGATGGTTCCGAGTGGGCAATTAAAGGATTTGTCTACGGCATTTCCTTCCACGGAGACTGGTTCTGCTTGCATTTTTTTTTTTAGTTCATTTATTTTGTATTAAACCATGGAGCTAAAGGGCAAAGCGGTTGATGATTCTTTGCATGCACGCACATTTTGATAAAAAAGGACGCACTGCCTTTTGCCCTCTTCCTTCAAATGTGTTTGCGTTTTTCACTTTTTTTGATGGAGAGTGGGTTGCCATCTCCTTTTTCATGTTGATTTTGCGTTATTTTTTGCATTTATTGTGTGACGGTGTTTTGAGACTGGCATGCTTTTGAAGCCAACCGTACCGGGACTGTGCGCGATGTTGCAGACGATCTATGAGACCGAATCCTGCTTTTCTTCAGACAGCACGTCCAGCAGAGAGCGACCCGTGGAGCTGCTTCCTCAATCCAGAAGCACCAGCATGCCTAGCACTGGTGAGTTAGAGAGAGAGAGATAACGGGCTAGAGAGATGCACAAACGCAAGCATGCTTGAAGAGAAGTGTACCGGTTTCGGCCGGGTGGCAGGTAGAAATGTGTTTGCTTTGCTCTCATTTGAAGATGCATTGAAGTCAAAGGTGTTGATGTTTCTTTGATAGCACAACAGTCGTGCTGTGGCTACACCTTGACTTTGTTTTGTCTGGGTCAAGTTATGTTTGGGAAAAATCATGAGGGTCATGGTGTAAACCTGAAACAGAGGTGGCTGCTTTTCCTTTGCACAGTACCATGACCAATGTCACTCTCTTTCTGTGCATTCTCTTTGGCTGGTTAATCTGTTGAGGACATTAGGTTAAGATAGTTAAGTTAATATGGTCAACATGTGCTTTCGAATGCTCCTGAAAGTATTTAACCTGGTATTTGACGCAAATGTGTTGTGGCAGTTGCAAATGACCACTGTGACTGTGAACTTGAAGCAATTATTATTTTTTTTTTTTTGTCAGATTTTAAAATAATATAATTTTGCTTCCCAGAGTTCGAGAGGCTCTTAGCCTTATATTGGCAGAGCGAACTTGTCTCTCGTCCTTGTCAGAAGTGACGTCAACATTCCCGTCAGAGCTTTGCGAGGTTTGGCCATCTCTCACCTGTGCTTGAATCAACACAGAGGAATGACTATATAACAGTGTGTGGGTGTGCAGGCGCTTCTTTTGCCTCGCACTCGCACTGTTTATCTGTCACCTGTTCAAATAGATATACGCCATTATTTTAGATCCAGTCACCTCTATTTGTAGAAGGGATCCCTTTGTATACGTTTGCAATTTATTATATCATTTCTCTGTTGATTTAGGGCAAAAGATTTTTTCCATTTAAATAACTATTTCACATTTTTCATTATTGTACAGAGTTAGGGAGTGGAACCTTTATATTCATACTTTGGTATATTTGAATTATGTTCCCTTTGTCTTCGTCATATAACTTCGGAAAAAAAAATCGGTGACACTTTACAATGTCTTATTTGTTAACATTGACATGAACTAACAATGAGCAATAACTAATTAACTTTGTTAATGTTAGTTTAAAATGTTCATGTTAGTGTAAGTGACAGTCATGGTAACTAATATAGCTAACTAATGTTAACAAATGAAACTTTATGATATAGTGTACTGTATTGTGTGATTTAAGTATTCATTTCTTTTAAAAAAAATCTTACTGACCCTGAATATTTGAATGTTAGTGTACGAATGCATTTTAAACTTTTGAAGCTGTATAAATTATGAAAATTAAATTATGAATTAACAAATAATTGATAAAAAACATAACAATAGTCGTTCATGAATTAACACATTAACCAAGATACATTCTGTAAAAATTTTGTCTGTTGTTAGTTGATGTACCATTAAAGCATTAACTATTATTAACCGACATTATTTTCTAAATATATTTTGTTTTGTGTTTTGTTGGACTCCTCAAAGAAAATTCCCAGTGTGCCTTTGTTCCAAAGTGTGAGTAAAATCCAATACAATTCCTTTAGGAGCGTTTTGACTAGGACTAGACAAAAAAATGTCGAACCTTCTCCTTTAATAAAACATGCTAGGTCTTTTAGCATGTGTCATAATTGTTTACTCTTCAACACTAGTGTAGAATAGAGTGCTGACATGTCTCATTTTCCTTAAGGGAACCTGACACTCATCCGCATATGCTGTAACACATCATGTACAGATTATGTTCTGATTATGCAACAATAGCGCACAATTATTGTACGGGTCTACACATCTGTCTGTGCAATTGTGTGCATCCTCCACTGGTTACTTACCGGTAGTTTGTTTAAAAGTGGAATAGCTGCAAGACATTCTGTAAAATGTTCAACCGGGAGGTGTCTGACATGTGCGATCATGTGTTTTGTTTCAGCAGACGCTTTCAAATTTGCAGACTCTACAAAGAAATGTTCTGACGTCGGTCAAAAAATAGTTGGTGCACCTTTAAGTACTTTATGATTGGGGCCAAATGAGTTCCCTCAGCAGTGTTGGAACATTTCTTTGCAGATTTTGCAAGCTATAACGAATTTACCGGATAAGCTGAGCTGATCTTCTAAACTTGCTGAACTGGGATCGAATCATTATAAGTCGATACTCCCTGAGGAGGTTTTTAATTAATTATACCTGTGTTATGTAATGGAAAAAGCCTTGCAACATCCTGCTGAATCATTATGGATTAGATGGATTGCAGATTTGATGACCGACTGGTATAGCTGCCTGTCCGAGCTTTTATCTGACTGAAAACATGTGACCGTAAAACAGAGAGAATAAAGAGAAAATCATTTAAATGCAACTTTAAACGGTTGACTTTGTGATAAAGAAAACCCCTGCTAAGATTAAACGGGTTTGATTGGAAAGAATTCAGATATTGGAAATAGCTTTGTTCTGGGGTCTGTTTAATCTGCGTTGCAGAAATGTAGACCATAATAGTAGTTAGTATTGTGTCAATCACTTCAAACAAAGGCAAAGAATAGTATCTTTGAAATCAGAGACAGAAACTGTCAACACTGAAGCTGAAACATTACATAATATATTGAATGGGGTGCTGATATAGAAATCAATGGCATGACTTTGACATGCCCCCGTCCTCTCGGTTCACCACCTACACTCTTTATGTTTTAGATATTATATAATTATTTCCATGGGATAACCCACATATAAAGATCTCTGGCAAACCTCCTAAATAACAAAGAAGCAATATCAATATATTTTATAAGTAGTAATGGGACATGCAAACAATGCTACATTAACGGTAGCGTATATGGGTGGCGTATTGGGTATACAAGTGCCATCTGAGTTATATGTGAGAAATAGCTAATGGATTTAGCCAAACAGACTGGAATTGTCATGCAAGGCCATGCTGTCATTTGGCACCGGAAAATTTTGCCAATAAATGGTTATGTGAGTGGTAGTCAATGTGAAACACAAAGTACAATGGGAGCAACCCGTAGGACTTTGGTAATCTATTATATTTCTTGGCTAGTAAGCATTTATTTTTATCCATAGATTTTAGTTTTCTGGTGGCTTATCAGTTGGACCAGTAAAACAGATTTTTACTTTTTTTACTTTCACTAATAACATTTTTCACTGCCTACACCATAAAAGAATGATCAATTTGTATTTTTAGTAATGTTTTTCATGTGTTTTTGCAACACGCTGAGAATTATACACACTGTAAAAAATATTGTTGGTTTAACTTAAAAAAAAAATTAACATGGTTGCCTTAAAATTTAAAGTTCATTGAAATGGAAAAATCGAGTTAATACAATGAAGTAGAATAATTTAATCACCAGAAACTCAAAATATTATGTTATCTGAACTACATAAATTATCTAAGTTGATTTGACAAAAGAAAAAAATGTTGATTTACAAATCATGAAAAAAATTTTTTTACAGTGCAGTTTTAATGTACACAATAAAAAGATTACTGTGAAATTTACAGTAACTTGTTGGCAGCAATTAGCTAGTAAGTTGCTGTAGTTCATTTTAAAGGATGCTATGTAAATGTAATCACAGTAACTTTAAAAACTACTGTAAACGTTTTTACAGTAATAATCGAAGTACTGTGTTTCATCACCACAAATGTTTTACTACTGTAATAGGGATTACTGCATACATTTTGTGTACTGTAAAATGAAGACACTTTGCTGGAAAACTCATTTTATATTACTATTATGTAGTAATGTAGTAATGGATGTACTATTATGTAGTTCATTAACACATTCTTACTGATTCTTTCATTAATGCAAAAGAATTTAACTGTGGTTTTAGGGAGTAGCCAAAAAGTAAGAGAGACAGGTGATGTCAGACAGCAAGAAAAATCCTTTCAGAAAAAGTTTTTTGTTATTTTGGGATGAGTAATGCTCAAGAAAGTCAAGCAATTTGCATTAAAATAAATAGGGAAAATTTTGATTTTGTAAGCCCAAGAGAAAGGTGAACTTCAGATTTTCTTTGTCTTAAACTTTCATTGGCATTGCAAGTGTGCTTTTTTATAGTCACCAAAATTAAGAGCTCCTCTAAATTTAGTTGTATCGTTTCAACGATGGCCAGTCAACTGTCTCCCCAGTGATGCCCTGTGCTATAATAAGCAGCCCGCCTGTTTACAGCCCTATGGTCTCACTCACCCTCATGTTTTGAATGACAACTGGAGCTTTGGGAATGCATTAGCTCCACCCTCTATAACCTTTCAACACCTACTTTGAGGTCTATTCTCAAACTGCTGTGCACTTGGTGTCGTGGTTGACAGATGATCTAAATGAAACAAACATGAGTCAGTCAATCAGTGATTCAGACGTTGATTCTGCGGATGATTCAAACGATCAGTTGTTTATCTGTTGCTCTTGAATTCGTGCTGCAGTTATCGATGTTGTTTCCGTGTGGGTGTTCTTTTCACGGGTTTACAAAAGTACCCCCGTCTACCACAATGGGAGGATGATGCAAAAAATTACAATCTGTGGTGGACTACAAAATGCATCACATAATCATTAAGGGAAAGTTGGATGCTTTTTACATGGTGTTGACGGGTGAAGTTTATTTTAGGTTTAACAAAAAGATACTACACATGGAAAATAATGAACGCTAAAATGTTCTTCACTAGTAGTTTTGACACTGAACATTCAGTTCAGATTGAGGACATAGTATACACTCCAAGATGTTCTGTTTGTATCCTACACATGATGAGCTAATAATATCTCACTCGTCTCATTTTATTATCTACTATTATTGGGTTTTAGAATAGTATAGACTTATTATGGCACTCACTGATATTTCTGGATGCAAGATAGTATTGCAGACAACGATATGCATAAGTTGGTGAGGGGTGAGGCCTTTTCTTTGAGGTTGTGTCCTGGTTATTGTGTCAGATACAGATGTCTTTTTACAACAAGTTTGCACTTCATTTCTTGTTGTTCCTAGGGTGATTGCATTTACTATAAGTCAAAAGAGCCACATCGGTTTACATCCAATATAAATTTGATTTGGCCTTTTTGTCATCATTTTATAATTTGCGCATAATCCTATGACCAGTTGGGGAGAGTAAATGAAGACAGAATTTTATTTTTTGGGTGAACAGTCCCTTTAAGGGGGTGCACATTAAACAAGAATAAAAGTCAACAGATGATGAGATTTCAAATAACTTAATTAAGACACATTACAGCCGCAAACTGGACAAATGTAGCCTAGGTGTTTTTTAAGCTGTCAAATCACTAAAAGGCACATTTGTAATGAAATATATTATGAATGTTCCTTTGTTTTTTAAGGTTTTGTTTGTGTAATGGTGTGGTGTAGTCAGGAACAGGCTGAAGACTCATTTTTTATCCAAACACTTTAATAGCAAAACTCAAGAATCAGGTAATAGACAGGGAAACTCACATTAACACAATAGGGATTACTGTGACCGGACAAGGAGTGAAGGAGAAGGAACAACGTGAGTAGGATAATTGGTAAACACAGCTGACGCACATGAGCTAATAATGATGGTAAGGAGGCGAATGAGTGGCGGGAAACTGAACAAAGAAACATGACAGATGAAAACACAGAAAAACCATGAACTAAACTGAACGTGACAGTTTGAATTTATTGGGAAATGATATGAGTGGCCTGAAATAGGTTTAGATAGGTAGGTTTTCAACCTGAAACTCTACCAGGGCACAGACAATGGATTAATAGTGGCTTAATAGTGGTGGTGATGAGTGCACATTCATAGAAAACAATGGTTTAGAAAACTGCTCTTAGAAGAAAAGGTTGTATATAGAACCTTAAAAGGTTCTATCAGTGCTACGTATTTGGAACCCCTAAAAGGTTCTAGACACTCGGTTCCTCTGGGTTCTATATAGAACCATGGGGTTCCATACTTGGCCAATAGAATCTTTTACCAAACAAAATGGTATATAGAGTTCCATAAATGAAGCGGGGGATGGAACCATTTCTGGTTCTAAATAGAACCATTTCTTCTTAGAGTGTATGTTCTGCTCATCTTCATTTCCCTTCTGGTCTTAATAAGAAATAGCAGCAAGCATGGTTGCTTAAACATGCATACTAGGAGATAAAAAAATGCTCAAACATAGATAAAATCCATTTTGTTTCTCTAGCCAAATGACCCATGACTGTAAATTCGTGATATATTTTAATATCCTTTACTGGAAATGGTTTCATAAGAAAAAGAAAAACCTTTCTTTGACACATGCCATCCAAACCCCTCAGGAGATCTGTAGAGTAGAGGCTGATATTCAAAGCAAAGATCTAGTTCCCTCTCTGACTTTCCCAATTGCCGGTCAACCAAATGAAATTCGTTCATTTAGAATCAAGAATCAAGTGTTTGGGATTTGGGATCAAGTGTTGGGTATTTGGGATGTTTGGAGTGCATTTTTGTACCCAACAGAGGCAGTTCAGGCCAGAGAAATGAAACTACTGTTGGTGGCATTTTGTCAAGGATGGTCCCTTTTGTGGGCCACCCACCTGTTTCTCTGCTGTTTAGTCTGAATATTAATAATGTTAATAATTAATAATCTTAATATAAATGGTCATAATTAAATGATCATTTCTAAAGGTTCTACTTCTGGAGGAGCTTTTCCCCCATCCCACCCGAATGCTTTGCAGAATAGTAATGGTGCAGTGAATGTACTGCTATTAGTATTTAAAAATGAATCAATACTAACTTGAAAAACCATAACACCACCACATTGAAATATATTTTATGTCTTTTTTGAGGGAGGGGGATCTTTTTTTTTTATTCTGCTGGAATACACCCTGCTACCCCCTCTCTGCTTCTTTCTAAAAAGTGGTGTGAGATGAATTCCGCACCACACATTGAAGTTTACCCAGAAAACAACATTCCTCTCATGCAAGCGTTTGACGTCAATGCTGGTGCATTTATAGAACCTGTAAACAGTGGCCGGCACTCAGCCTGCTACTTAGCGATGACATTTCATCGTCTGAATGTTTATGCTTTGCATGTGGCTTCATCTTCTTCTCTGCTTTTTTTCCTGCTCATGAAAGGTTGTACCATTTGAACCAGAGCCCTAAGGAATGGTGGTTGGGCATACGCAGCTCACGCTATGATTGGTAGAGGTTTTGCTGTTGAATGGGACACTGTTTGGGGGCTGATGGGGAAGGAGGGGGGTGATGGGAATTGGAGTTGGTGGCTCAAGTTTAGTGATGCCATTTGATGCCTACAAATGGCAATGGATTCAGCTGTTATCGGTACTGGTTCTGCCACCACCGATACCAATGCAGGTACAAGGCAGATGATATTAAAATTCAATATTTTGTCAAAAATAAATAGAAAATGGAAGACTGCAGGCTAAAATCAATCATTATAGATGCTAAAAGTAAACTTGTGCATCACAACATCATAATGTGCTGTATACCAAATTGATATTAGTTTAGAGATTTGCTAAAGTTTAAATATTATACTTTTTAAGTATCAACTTTAAGTGTTAGATGACAAAGGTTATCTAATTGTTGAAAGATGAGCATGCACAATTAAATATTGAATACTGACTGACCTATATCTAGCCTTCTATATTTCATTGTGCATGCTCATTTTCATTTGCATTAAATAATGCATCTGCTACATCTACATTCATACACATTTTCAGGTGTTTTTCAAAAGTTTCACATCCACACTGAAACGTCGGAAAATGCCAAATTAATCTTATTGCGCATGCGAAAAGCATAAACACTCACTGAGATGATACAGACGGAACTGACATAATGAAGTTATCATGCTATTCTTCTAGCAGGATCATTTTGTTTACCAACTGATGCGTCCAGGTTGCACTCACTCACCATTATATGTTTGGTCTAAAACGCAACTGCTCTCATGTTTGGCCACTGGACTGCAAATGATAGTACATTTTCTGTCATCTTTGCAGGACTGTGATCTGAAGAGTGTACAAAGAAACATATTTTTAGCAACAGTGTGAAAGTGAAGAGAATATACAGTTTTCGATTACCTCCGTTTTCACAGTCCACACTACAATGCAAAAACAGCGTTTTCAAAAAGCTCCATCTTTGTTGATAGAAACCATTGTGGACTGAAGGCCAAAACAGAGAGAAAAAAATGAGTTTTCAAACGAAAACCTATTAGTGTAGACAAGGCCTGCGATATTGTTAGCATAAAATCATGCTTAGGATTTAAAACATTTGGTTTTATTTTTGTTATTACACTTTTTATGTTTTTAGTATAGAATTTTAATGATCATCATGCAAGTAGTTGTGAAAACCTTATACGTAATCTACCACGCACAAAGCAACAGGAATACAAATTGAGCCTAGCGGTTGGTGCATGTGCTCAAACTGGCAACATATCCCAATAACATTAGCCCGACTATTCCCATAATATGCCGTCTTCTCTCAGCTCAACTGTCCTATAAATAATTAAAAGGCCAACAATAAAAATAAAAAGTTCTCGCTAAAATCAAAAATGGCTCTGCTCAGCAAGCGTGACGTGAACAAATCGACATGCATTAGCCGATAAATGCTGTTGACTTCCAGCAGTGTCATTACCCACTTTAATTGACGTCATCGTCCGCATGTCATATGGATCAAGAGACATTATGAACTAACATCATGTGGTGCACAAGCCCTCTCTTTCCCTTTTTTTACAGCAGTCTTTTTTTTTGGGCTTCCACCAAGGAACTGCTGGTTTCTTGTTTTCCCAGGGCGAGGGGAGCCTACCCCTCCTTTAGGCCTGCCAAGGCATCGGAGGTTCCTGGGGCCCATAAATCACACTGGCTATTTGTAACTCTCCCTTACCAGCTTCAAACCCCAAGTTTAAGCTGCCAAGAAGCCCTTCCAAAGGATGCAAATATCACCCAGCTTTCCTTCGCCTATTCTTTTCCTCTAGTTTTGGTCTCAGTGTCGCAAACCATTGGCTGGATTTGACCGAGTCCATTTGATTCTCTCTCTCTCCCCTAGTTCTCTTGTGCTCGTTCATCTATGTGCCGTTAACAAGGAGAGGATGCAGAACCGATTTGACAGGGCAGCCTACCGCACGTCGCTGTGTGTGCTATTTCTGGAAAGCAATATTCATGCTTTTTTCTCTCTCTCTCTCTCTCTGCCTTTCCATCTCTCCCGCTCGTTTCTCTGAAGCATAGCTGGTGTACCGTTGCTAAAGAAAATAACCATGACGTAAACCGGGCTCTCTGCAAAATAGACTTTAAAACAGGGGGATGGTAGAACGCGCCCAAAGAACTCAAATAATAAATGGTTCCTCCAGGGAGGCAAGAACTCGTTTCAGTCAAAAAAGCAGTAAAATCAATATGAAACCACAAACTATTTATAAAAATGAAGTACATTTAAGGGAAAAGTAATCAGCCCTGTTGGTTCTGAAAACGTCACCCCTTGCACTAAAGTCCTAATTGATTGATTGCAACTTTTTCTTACAGCAATTATTTGCTCATTGCCGTGTGGTTTCCACTGACAGCTTTTATTTGAAGGCAAACCACCATGGGCTCCTAAAAAAAATGTCTTTCTTTCTTTTTTTTTCCTCCCCTCATTCTGTCTAGGGGCCAGATATACGAAAAGCTTCTTAAGAGGTTAAGAAAATTATTGAGATAAATTCTAAGAAGTTTGTAAGTGCAAATCTTAAACAATTCTTAAGAAGAAAATGATAGGCTTTGGTGTTTTTTGATTCAAAGGCAGGTGTTCCTGAACACTCCTCAAAGGCCGTCTTTTTGCACTGCCTGCAGATTACCGTGGTTATCAAAAGCGCTTGGCTTGACAGGAGTTTATCACTTTGCGCTGTGATTTTAATGCATGTTGTCAAGTTAAAATAGTTATTTTAAAAGAGTCTGTCTTAAGATGCAGCAGTGTTTCCCATTCATTTGTACTCCATCTTTCTTGCGCTCTTTCAAGTGTGAATCCATCTGTAGCCTGCGCGTCCACTCTAGTGCACTGTTAATGATCGATCGGTTTCACTTGTCCACATTTCTGGTACTAGTAATATGCTCATGTCAATTCATTAAACACCTTACCTTTGGTGATTTAAGACCGGTTTTGGGTTATCCTAACTTTAAGAAGTTATTGTTTTTAAGAACATTCTTTTCAGGAATATGAATACTTAAATGTTTTAAGAACAATCTTAAGAAAAAAAAGAGAAGAACATGTGGTCACACTTTAGATTAGGGTCCAATTCTTTCTAACAAACTATTAACTACAACTTTTGCTTTAATAAACTCCTAATTACTGCTTATTAAAGGTACAATATGTAATATTTTTGTATTAAAATATCCAAAAACCACTTGCACAGTGTTATATATTTCGTTCAATTGTGTACTTACGTTATCCTAAATGTTTCCAAGAATTTGTAAATACAGAGAAATTCACAATTTTAAATAGTTCCCGTCACTTGTCGCCTGTCAATGACGTAATAACTGCGTTATCCCTGGTTTCCGCTTGAACTTCCCGGTAACTATGGCAACAGACGTAGACAACTATGTAATGTCTATAGCGGCACCCTCTTGTTTCGGTCAAACATTATGGACTATAGCAAGCAGACTTTGGGACGAGAGGAGAAATGGCGTTTTCAAGATGCCGTTCGATTTTACAGAGATGCCGTTCTTGCATGTGCTTTAGTAGACAGGTGAGCAAATGTACATAAAACTAATAAATGTTAATGTTATAATCAATGTACAGCCAATATCCTAGTAATATGCATGCTAATAAGCAACTAGTTTATAGTGAGAATTGGACCCTAAACTAAAGAAGTTACCAAACATTCATAAGAAAAGCTTTTGCGAATACAAAATGGTCTTATATTGTTTTTCTTAAGTTAGAAAATAAGCAGTTAAGAAGAATTTTATTCTTAATGTTTTGTGAATCTGGCTCCTTAATATTTATAGTACAAATTTATCTTGTTCTTGCTGTGGGTGTGTGTATGGAATCTTTTTAATATATTACAGACCTGCCCTTATAAGCCCCTAGTTTGTTTCTGTGCTGGGGAAACACATCCCATGATTCACTGCTGTGTCCCAAAGCTTACCAACAGAGATGCTTCTGCAGAACAGAGGGAAGTGCAGGCACATTTATTAATGACTGTCCTTGAGGTCCTACCTCAGCGTCCTTAGCTTCTCTTGCTCACTTAGTGTCCTTTTTATAGCTCTCTTGTGCGTTTGTGTGTTTGAATGTACATAAACAAAAAAAATATATATATTATTATTAAAAATATATATATAAAAAACACATAGTATATTATAATATAACATTTTTGCCGGGTAACGATTATATATCATTTGTCTAAAAAAGTTTAGTAAGTTATTTTTTTTAAGATTCTTTGTAACATTCCTACTAACATCTTAGAATTTATCTTAAGAATTTTCTGAATCCTGAATAAAATGTTTAGCGTTTTCCATATAAATATTAAGAAACACAATTTATTTTCAACATTGATATTATTAAGAAATGTTTCTTGAGCAGCAATTAGATCTCTAAAGGATCATGTGGCATTGAAGAACAAGTCTTTACTATCAAAATAACTGTGGTATGGGCCAGGGCTGTTTTCGAACTTGGCCTCTTACGTCCATTCAAGACAAATCTTAATGCTTTAGCATACAAAAGCATTTTGAACAAAGCTATGCTTCCAACTTTGTGGGAACAGTTTGAGGAAGGCCCCTTTCTATTCCAGCATGCAGTGCCCCACAAAGCAAGGTCCATGGTTGGATGAGTTTGGTGTGTGAGAACTTGACTAGCCCACACAGAGCCCCCATCAAACACCTTTACGATGGAAGCTAGATTGCGAGCCAGGCTGTCTAGTCCAACATTATTGCCTGTCTTCACAAATGCTCTACTGGTTGAATGGGCAAAAATTCCCTAAAAAACACTGCAAAATCTTGTGGAAAGCCTTCACAGAAGAGTGGAAGCTGTTATAGTGGCAAAGCGAGGACCAAGTCTATATTAATGTCTGTATTTAGAATGCAATGTCCCTGGTTTAATGGTCAGGTGTCCCAATACTTTTGTACACACACACAGACAAAGACCTATATATATATATATATATTTATAATACTTTTTTGTTTTACATTTCTGAGGTTTTTTTTTTTTTCTTGTCACACCAACCCTTTTCTTTCTCTATGTCTATTCCTCTTTGTCGACGTCTCTCTTTGTCTCTGCACAACAGGGCTTTGGACTAACTGCTAAAATAAAGCTCCCCTGGCTGGAATGAAAGCAGGAAATGGTGTCAGCAAATTGTGTCAGCTGTAAGTTTCTCTTTCAACTGAGCTCTGAAAACAAAAGGAAAGCCCTTCGGGAGAGAGGAGAGGAGAGCGTTAGGTTGTTGCTGCCATGAGGGATATCGTCCCTGAGGATATAGCGGTTAGATGTCAACTTAAACACTGTTTTTCGATGGAAATTTATCCTTAAAAATATTTCAGTGCTTCAGCTACATTGTGTAACTCATTGTCAGATTATTTTCTGGTTAGGTGCTGGTTTAGATCACAGCACATCGGCTCACATCTATGGGTTGTTCTTTCTTGGAGTCCTTGGGAAGAGCTTTTATGACATTATTGAGAGGCTAACAACATGCTTTTCATGAGGGTCCTCTGGTTTCTGCAAAGAAACTACATGCTACATTCATCTCAGACGTCTGTAATGCCGATTCGAGATGGGAGGGAGGGAACGGCGAGAGAGAGAAAGAGAGAAGCACAGCCGCCTGGCAATGTTGTGTCCTAAAATAGATTTGCGCACTTTTAAAAGCGCAGAGTGCACCACATCCCCCCTCGCTCCCCTCCACTCCCCCCAGAGCATTATTAATCCAGGGCTATTTATAACTGCGCTTTTCGCAGGCAGACTGTGTTCTGTCGCTGCTTGTGTTTAATCTCTTCTGGGAGTGAAGGGGAGAATGGGGGCCGGGGAGGATGAGGAGGAGGCGAAGGTGTAAAGGAAAGCGGGAAAGACAAAGGGGAAGGAGTTTGAAGCCAGGAAAGACCCCCTGCCATGGTGGAAATGGTGTCGTTTTTTTTTCAATACTTACAGTTGACGAGGGGAAAAAGCAGCATGGCTTCTTTTTCATATTTCTTACTTTTTTTGGACCAAAGAGAATTCCATATTGTGATAAACATCTTCCCATGGGCCAACTATTGCAAGCTTGGGTCTCTCTAGATGATTGTTGTTTGTTGTTGTGGAAGTACAGAGCTGTGTTTGAAGATGCAGGAAAGTGATTAGAGGAAATAGGTTTTGTCTGCAGAACTTTTCACCTGTACAGATCCTTCATCACATGAGAAATAGCCAACAACTAAAGAAGCATTTAAAAAAATGATACATGTATAATTCTACACTCACCTAATGGATTATTAGGAACACCATACTGTGTTTGACTCCCTTTCGCCTTCAGAACTGCCTTAATTCTACGTGGCATTAAACAAGGTGCTGAAACGTGGCATTAAACAAGGTGCTGGAAGCATTCTTTAGAAATGTTGGCCCATATTGACAGGATAGTATCTTGCAGTTGATGGAGATTTGTGAGATGCACATCCAGGAGACGAAGCCTGGAACCACCAGGTTTCGTTCCACCACATCCCAAAGATGCTCTATTGGGTTGAGATCTGGTGACTGTGGGGGCCATTTTAGTACAGTGAACTCGTTGTCATGTTCAAGAAACCAATTTGAAATGATTCGAGCTTTGTGCCATGGTGCATTATCCTGCTGGATGTAGCCATCAGAGGATGGGAACATGGTGGCCATAAAGGGATGGACATGGTCAGAAACAGTGCTCAGGTAGGCCGTGGCATTTAAACGATGCCCAACTGGCACTAAGGGGCCTAAAGTGTGCCTAGAAAACATCCCCCACACCATTACACCACCACCACCAGCCTGCACAGTGGTAACACGGAGTGATGAATCCATGTTCTCATTCTGTTTACACCAAATTCTGACTCTACCATCTGAATGTCTCAACAGAAATTGAGACTCATTAGACCAGGCAACATTTTTCCAGTCTTCAGCTGTCCAATTTTGGTGAGCTCTTGCAAATTGTAGCCTCTTTTTCCTATTTGTATTGGAGATGAGTGGTGTCCGGTGGGGCCTTCTGCTGTTGTTGCCCATCCGCCTCAAGGTTGTTGTGCATGTTGTGGCTTCACAAATGCTTTGCTGCATATCTCGGTTGTAACGAGTGTTTATTTCAGTCAAATTTGCTCTTCTATCAGCTTGAATCAGTCGGCCCATTCTCCTCTGACCTCGAGCATCAACAAGGCATTTTCGCCCACAGGACTGCCGCATACTGGATGCTTTTCCCTTTTCAAACTATCCTTTGTAAACGCTAGAAATGGTTGTGTGTGAAAATCCCAGTAACTGAGCAGATTGTGAAATACTTAGGGCCTGTTTACACAAGAACCCTCGCGGGTGAAAACTAGGGGTGCAGCGATTTTCGAATTGAACCGAAAAACCGCGATATTGAACTCATGATTCGAATCGCGATACTGTCATTGCGTACCGAACACGCCCCGACCCGCCCCCTGCTACCCCGGCCCCGCCCAGCCCGGCTCAATGGATCTGAAGTCTTATGTATACAGTACACAACGAATTAAATTTTGTAGCCTAACCACCATTAACACCAAATAACAAGCTCTGTGTTTTGTTACTTTCGATAATAAGCAAGGTGTAATCTTTCAAATTCTGTCTATTTGATCACAAAATTCAAACAATAAATGGCGTTTTGGCGCTCTCTGATGTGGCGTGACAGATAGCTGTAGGCCTACTAGGCTCCTCATTTCAAGTGGCAGCGCGAGTAAACGTGTTCATCTCTTCCTCAGTTACAGAATGGACACCTGAAGGTGTGTAACAGATACAGTATACTTACCAGAGGTGGGACAAAGTCATTGTTACGCAAGTCACAAGTAAGTCTCAAGTCTTTGCCCTCGAGTCCCGAGTCAAGTCGAGTCAAAGATGAGGCAAGTCCCGAGTCGAGTCAAAAGTCAAAGCCAACAAGTCTCAAGTCGAGTCCAAAGTCCTACCATTTTAGTTTCGAGTCATTTCAAGTCCTCTTACCACAGAAAATGTATACAAATCATGTATGTCTGTAAGATTTCTATTTATTTATACGACATTAATCAAATACAGTAAAAAAAGCATATTGCAAAAATAAATACAAAAAAAAAATAAAGACAAATAAAGAAACATTTTTGGGTAGTTTAAAGTATTAAGTATAAAGTAATCCAATGTAAAATAACACTGATAGTCTTTTTAATCCAGACTGAATTAAATACATAGGCTATTCATTCTGATTGCTTACAATTAATGCTATATTATGTTGTTATGACAACAGAATTAATGGCAGACACTTATGGCTGCGTTCACTTTAAGAACTAGTTCGCGAATCCATTACTGTGTTTCATTATAACTTTGTCACACGCGTTTAATGCTAATTTAAGACATAACCGACTGTCTTTACGAGGTTACTCACCAAGACAGTTTTGACATAATTTTGCTTTTAACTGTTAAAGCGATATAATCCAGGGATAACACTTTTGTTTCTGGCGAGCTGTTTGTGAGGCGGATTTAGGCTTTATATGTGCGCGCAGTGAAAGACATCTCTGAGAGTGCGCGAGCTGGGGATGGTTTAACATTGCTTGCATGTTTAAACTGGTAATCCAATGATAAACGATAGTTACCGGTGCGATGCTGGCCCGATTTCAAGTGTGTACCTGCAGTAGCGCTTGCCAAGTGCAGAGAGAGAAGACGCAGCACCGCCGCGAGTCCTCAATATGGAAAAAAATAGATTCGTGGCCGTTGAGAATCAATTTTGAATCGACCACATTTTAAAAAACGATTAATCGAAATCGAAAAATATATATTTTTGCCCAGCCCTAATCAATTTATAAATAAATTTTGAGTTTTGATCGAAATTATTGCTAGGGATATATCAGTGTCACTGGATATTGGTAGGGACACGTCCCTAGCGTCCCTACTAAATTAATTCTACGCCCCTGTGTATTGGAGAGACTGAGATATACATTTGTGTTTATCCGTCTAGCAGCAAGGTAGAAATTGTCCTTTAAAACGGACGTTGACATGATGTTGGCAAGGTTTTCCATCTGAGTGTGCTACACTCATCTACCTCATATAATCCGGGTTCAAAAATACCTATTTTTGTAAGCATGAACCAGCAAGAGAGACGTGCGTTTACTGTCTCGTTGATAGGCTAGAGTAAATATATGCAGCAGCTAGCTAGTACGGTACATCCTATAAGGTGCTTATCATTCATTCAAAACTTACCTTTCTTTGTGCAACTTCAGGTGTCGAACAAAGTTGGACGTTGTGGCAGCTCCGTCTGTAATCTTCGACCCGCATGTTTTGCAAATTGCAACTCGTTTTTTGTCGACTAGCTCGTAATTTTTATAGCCAAAAGAAACTACCTTCGGTATCATTTTGCCAACTGGCGCGTTGGTGCTTGTTGCGCTTCATAGGTTGTCTTGCTGTCGAATCAAAAAAACATGGGACTACAGTGATTGGATGTCGTGCAGGCAGCGCGCGTTGCCGCGTTCTCTCTGCATGCATACAGGTGACGGCGCGCATTTTTTCACAGATGCAGATAAACGCGGGCGCGGCCGTGTGAAAAATTTTTTCCCCAGTTTTCATGGGAAGTAGCAAGTCTTCTCGAGTCAAAAGGCGCAAGTCCAAGTGAAGTCACGAGTCATTGATGTTAAAGTCCAAGTCGAGTTGCAAGTCTTTGTACATTTTGTCAAGTCGAGTCTGAAGTCATCAAATTCATGACTCGAGTCTGACTCGAGTCCAAGTCACATGACTCGAGTCCACACCTCTGATACTTACTGAAAGGCATCATAACTCATGTAATCGCTCAATCAGTGTTTCAGCAGCGGAAAGACATCAATAAAACAGAATAGCTTTAGCTTGTCACTAGAATTATATTTAACTCAGCAGGCAAGTGATTCAGTGTCCACAACTTCCTATAAATGAACTGTATGAACTGTAAGAGCCATTTTAGCTTTCTAAACCTAACCCGAACCGAGACGTCAAAACCGTGGAAAAACAGAACCGTCAGTTTTTTTGTGTATCGTTACATCCCTAGTCCCATATTTAATATTTTATTGGATGTACCTTTTGTTTACACTGCGACAGCGTTTTTGGGGCTTAAAAACCACCCTCCAGAGTGGAAATCTTAAAAACGCTCCACCTCCGCGTTCCCATGTAAAGGGTAAAAACGCAAAAGTCTGCTAGACAGTGAAGGTTGTACACATGCGCGCGGACTTGGTGTTGTTGTGTGGCAGTGCTCCACATCGCCACCTAGCCGTCTGGAGTGCTTACTACATCAAATTTCACACACTTTTGTGTCACCATGTGCACATGGATTTCCCACCCATAACGCTCGTCTAAATGCAAAATAAAAAGTGATAGCGCAACGCCACTTTCGCGTTTTCTCTTCTGATTGTTTCCGTGTAAACATAGCCTCAGACCAGCCCGTCTGGCAACAACAACCATGCCACGCTCAGAGTTTCTTAAATCATCTTTCTTTCCCATTCTGACATTCAGTTTGGAGTTCAGGAGATTGTCTTGACCAGGACCAAACCCTTAAATGCATTGAAGCAACTGCCATGTGATTGGTTGATGAAATATTTGGATTAATGAGAAATTGAACAGGTGTTCCTAATAATCCTTTTGGTAAGTGTATATATCCTCCTCATCCTCCCTGTCCTCCCCTTCACTTCCAGAAAAGACTAACACAAGCAGCGACAGAACATATTTATTTATTTATTTATTTATTATGACTAAAATAGGTCTTGCCTGCATTAATAAAATTAATAATAATTATTATTATTAAATATAATTGTACTGAAATGTACTGATCCAAAAAAGTATTGTCTCCGGACCAAAGAAAATATAGAGATCGGACCTCTTGTATAGGTCCAATTGAATACCCCTGATCTAGGGTGTTACAATTAAAAACAATCCTGTGTGCTCTAGTCTTATTGTCAAATTCAAACCTGACTGTGTTGGGAATTGTGATTTAACAATTGCCTAGCTGCTTTTAAACAAACTAAGCTAACTGCTTCATAAGGGGATCAAGTGTAAATAAACACACACATATACAAACACACACTCTGGCACCATGCTTTAACGCCATTGACACGGAGTGAGAGGAAGCTATTTCTAGTCCTTTCACCAGGCGATTAGCATAATCCATGGAGTACAATTTAATCTGATGAAAGGTAAATCTGGCTACTCAAGCATTCTCTGGCCCTCTTCCAGACACTCCATTGATTAGTCCTCCCTTGGCTTTTTATCCAAATAACATCACCCAGTTTTACTCTGTCGTCTGTCGTATCTCGTTCCTTTGCCCTTCTCTCACACTCACCCATAGCTTATGCAACACCTTTTATTTTTAATGAGGAGTACCTCTCTCACTCTCTCACACTCTTCTATTTCCATCCTGTCAGGTTACAATGCTCTTACCTTGTTTCTTATACATCGTATGTGCCTCAGCAGAATTTTTTTTTTCTGCTTTTTAAGGCCTTCCCTTGGGACAAACTCACCACTGTCCTCATTTATACATCACCTAGAAAAACTTTGAACAACATGGAAAGATGTGCATATATAGATGTATGTATGTGTGCAAAACGTATTGGTATATTGCTACCATTTGAGCCAAAAAAAAAAAGAAAAAAAGAAATGTGTTTATTTTTATGTTAATTTTACATTTAGATTACCGTTTCTTTCATTGAACGAGATGGTTTCTGATGTCCCTAGATCATTTTGGATAATTTTTCGTATAATGTTAAAATTGCCACTTTTTGCAAAACTTGAGATGGTCAAAGTATCGGAGAAACTGTCACTATCGGAGTTTAGCCTTATATGTTCGAACCGGAGTCTGACAATGATGAAGAGACTCAAGAAGTGACAACATACAGAATGCAACAGGACGTTTCTGAATGGTTAATTGATTAAAATAGTTGATGCGGAGTTAACTATCTTCAAGTCATCGATTAGCATGTTTCGTCATGATAATCTAAAAATCGCTGTACAGGTGCTCGTGTGGGAACTGTTGAAAAATGCCTACAGAGCCAGTGATATATGCTGCATGGAGATAACAACAGATAGAACTGCTTGTATGACATGCTATTGCATTTGTGTTGCGTATTGTATTGCAATAAAGGTGAATTGACGGATGCGCCAGCTTGAGCAGACTCACAAATGTATGATTGACCATCCTGGACTGAAACGTGTATTCTCTTCAGAACGCATGTAACATTTATTGAGCCGACTATGGTCCAATGTTGAAAAGACTCTGGTTTGTAAAGCAGTCCGGCGCGAAAATGATTGGTGCAAACGTTAGAAAAGATTTTCTTTGGGACATTTCCTTCAAAATTTTATGTAACCACAATGTCCTCAATGACTCACATGCCTGGAGTCTATGGAGACTCTTATGTGCATTGAAACATCCCAAAACACCACACTTGCAATGCCTCAGGGCTGTGTCTATGCTAATAGGGCAGATCGTCACCAGCTGTGGGCGTGGCTTTTCACTACAATAATGTCATTGTAGAGGAGAAACTGAATCAGCTCGTTTCAAGAGACTACTTTTGGTTTATGGGAATTATTTAAAAAAAAAAATCCGTATTATAGGCTGGTTGTTCTCCCTCACTGCACACACATCTTATAAAAGTGAATGTTGCATAGGTCCCCTTTAAAATTACTATTAATTCAATACAATTTATTAAGCAAATCTTGAAATGAATATTCATTTTTCATACGGTATATTGTTGTGATGCCTTAATTTACTTGTATTGGATTTAAAGCAATTTATTTACTGTTCTATTTTTTCAGTATTTATGTAGACGAAATAGTATATAACTTTTATATCAGTAAATCTTTCAGTTAAAAATTATTCTTGGCTTAGATTGTCCAGAATTTTAATATAACGATGGATATTACGTTTTTGTGTGGCTTTACTGTAAAAGTACTAAACCTCCTTAAAAATGTTACATTTACCCGAGAAGCAGATTTCCATAATATATCTTAAATTGAGTTTATTTCTCCTTACCCATTTGAAAATAGTTTTATTATTCAACAAGGGACAAGAAGTCTTAGTAACTTTTATCTTTTTATGGCCTAATTATATTGTCTTGTACAGTACACAACATGCATGCTCTATTCTGTTTTTATCTGTCTGCTAGTTTGTGTATATGTGCGCTATATGTGTGGGCACTGCAATAATCAGTCGAGACTCCACTTTGGTCTGAGCTCTCTGAGGGAAATTGCCTGGAAACCCCCTTAAGTCTGCCCAACCTCCTCACGGAGGACTTCCTCGAAGACTCAGTCCCAGAGGACCTCCCCCTTTTCTATTTTTGTCCTTCATGCGTTTTTCATTTCTTCCTTTCAACTTAAAAACAGGTCCTTAATGAGTAACTACCAATTTGGAGGCGGGTGAAATTTCAAATGGGTGAGAAGTTTGAAAAAGGATAGACATTAGCTGTGACGGAATTGCCATTGTCTTTTGTTGGACAGGAAAGTGTTGATAGGAAGGCTGTCTTTAATAGTCTCTGTACTTGCTAATTATCAACTCAAAGGAGTTTTCCTTAGGGATGTGGGAGTCTTTCACATAGATGTTGTGTTTAGACAGATTACTTATCTGTGGTGCTGCTGCATACACGGTAGACTGTGAACAAACATGTTAACAAAACATTTAATGGCTGTAACCAAGATTCAATATTAATAGAGCTTAATTTTAATTACTTAACATATTTAGAAAGTCTTAGGGGAAGTTTTACAATCATAGGTACGGTCATATGTTCATTCTGGAATATTTATTTAGCTAGTATTTTACGATTGCTTTTGTACACTCTGGAACTATCAACAAAAAATGACATAAAATATATTTGAATTAAAGATACAAAAGGCAGTATTTGCACTGCAGTGTGGAGGAGACCATTACGTTCGTTAGAGTAATTCACACACGCTAACCTGAGTCTATTTGAGTTAAAATTACTGGCTCATAAGTAGGGATGTACGCCATGACTAATTTCATTAACATTTAAATGGAAGTCAAAAGAATTATCCTTTTAAAAATAGACTAATTCATCTATGGATCAAATAGTGAATCCCGCTGAAAAATAAGTCATAAACATGGGATGTGCCTGCCTTGCATTGATTACAATGTACATTAAACTTCAGCATTCAATCAACATTAACCAATGTAGACATTTAATAGAATAAACTGAATCAATTGGCAGTGCAGGACCAATAAGTACAAACTCAACAGTCTGTTATGAACAGAATTCCTCAAATAAATGTAAGTCAACAAAAGTCAGCAAGTCATGGTTTAGTTATTGGGTATTGTTGTCCCTCATAACAGGTAGTATAACAAGCCCATAAGCAAGCTTAATTGTTATATGCTAGTTTTTATGTTGCAGCAGTATTGTTTAGTTGACTAGTCGTCTGGTGAGGACAGTAGCGGTAGCCCTGGCGGTGACCATGCTCTGACGTCAATGGCTTGATACAGTTGGTCAGCCTGAGGGCGCTAGGAAAGATATTTTTAGCCCCTGACTGATGAAGGGGGAGTAATCTGATTTTCATGTAAGCCGAACGCTTCCGCCAGGCATCCAGCAAAGAAATCGGATCATTATCATGTTGGTAAACTTTAGCCGATGCTGGGAGGGCAACCCGGCCCACGGTTGAGGCTGAGTGACATGTGAGTTGATGTGTTCTCAGCTGTGAGTGGCCCCCGCGTAGTGGTATCCTACCTCACACTCGAGGTCTCTGCAGATTCAAGGACACCACAAAGACTCTCTAACTTTATACTACTTCATCCTGCCTATTTCGATTAAGTGACGTGCTTAATGTGTTTATTAGTATACAGCAAAAAAGTATGCTTGGCATGTCCAGGAGGTGTGTTTTCTGTGAAGTATGCATGCTTTTTCCAAAATTGGCTATTTTTCAGTTAATTAAAAAAAAGCCGCCCTTGAAGGTAATGAATTATCCTAGATAGATGCTAACTTGTGTTTCCCACTGCATTTACATTACATTTATGCTTTTAATTACATTGAGGGTATATTTTTTTTCAAACCGTAACCCATGGTTTTGTTGCTTGTGCCACCAATTTGATTATTATTTTTTTATTTAGTATTGGGAATAGAAATTAGTACTGTTTTTTTTAAGAAATTAAAGTGACCGCAAAGACATTTATGTTACAATAGGCTTCTATTTTAAATAAAAGCTGTTCTTTTGAACTCTTTTGAAAATTTCGCTCAATATTTGTAAAATATTTTACTATTTTCTTTTTTTTTGTTATACTTTTTTGTCAAATATAATTTACGAATTAAATAGCAGCCAATGAGCTTTCCTTACTCATAATTCAACCATAGTATGCCACCGAAATAATGGGCAGGGGCAAGTTCAATCCCTTTTGTTTGCCAATGCCGTTGAAGTTGAGTATTTGGATTCGGGCTAATGTTTGGAAGCTGCTTTGACCTGGTCACCTTTAATTGGTTAGATTGCTTTCCCTGCCTTTGTAGAGAGCTCAGGCTAATGTGCACAAGAGCCTGGAAACACATCGCTATCCCCATGGCAACTCATTAATGCCACCATACTGCAGTGAAAATAAAAAGAGTATTTAATGGAGGGACAAACACAAAGAAAACAAAATCAGGAATGTTGGGTTTTCTTTTTTTAGTACATCAGTTGTGCAAAAGACTTGCTCAGAAGCTTTGGGAAGCTCAGTATTCAATGGGTAGTGGTACTATTGGAAATAGCAGAAAAAGTGACTGTTTGGGCTGACTTTTAGGACGAGCCTCAGGCCATCACCTTGGTTTCCCTTCTAGGTTATATAACCACATCCTCTCTTTACTAGAGCAGTGCCCTACCATAAGGAAGGCTTGGCTGTTGC
The DNA here is from genome assembly GCF_988280905.1 of Pimephales promelas. NCBI lineage: Eukaryota > Metazoa > Chordata > Actinopteri > Cypriniformes > Leuciscidae > Pimephales > Pimephales promelas. Next base: position 17,630,595 of record NC_142771.1, on the reverse strand, counting down.
CCTTTTACATTGAATTTACAATTTTGGACATTTTTCTATGCTGCCCTTCCCTGATAAAACTGGTCCGAGCTCGGTTGGATAAATTCCCAAAGGGCTACAAAAGACGTCAACTAGCCTGTCAACATTTGAGCTTGATTACACCTGATTATAGTAACATGGGCAGACACAGACAAAATGTCAGCCCTGCATTTACAGACACATCATACATGAACCACAGAGTACACTCTCAATTTCAAATGCACCCCTGGCCTTTGCTTATGTAACTGTGTGTTCTAAACAAGTTGTATGTTTATGTGTCAACATGCTATTTTAAGTCCTACTAGCATAGAGGTTAAGGGAACATGTTTGAACCCAGGCAGAGGTGACCGATTTTAAATGCCACAGGTGCGTGCGTGTGTGTGTGTGCATGTAAAATGTAAGCTTCACTTGTTAGGTTTAACAAGTTATCATAATTCTAATGGCTGGTAGATGACTCGTTCATTTACTGTTTTTCGCTCTCTTTCCAGCCGTGGATGTGAAGGCTTTGTTACCGTCTGGGATGCAGAGCCCAGTGGGAAGTGGAGGAGATCAGGGCGGAGGTAGCGGAGGGCCGGTGGATCTGCGTACAGACCCTCGTCTGAGCACACTGAGCACAGTGGACCCGGCGATGAGAGAAAAACAGCTTCAGCACGAGCTGCTCTTACTCAAACAACAGCAAGAGCTCCAGAAGCAGCTGCTGTTCGCCGAGTTCCAGAAGCAGCACGAGGTTTTGACGCGCCAACATGAAGTGCAGCTACAGGAGCATCTTAAGGTATGACCCTTGCTGTCCTCTCGGGACACATCATCTCCTTGTGCTCTGATTCTTGACTGATTTTATCCTGAACAGCAACAGCAGGAGATCCTTGCAGCAAAGCGTCAACAGGAGCTGGAGCAGAAGAGGAAGTTGGAACAGCAGCGTCACGAAGAGATGGAGAAGCAGAGACTGGAACAACAACTGCTCATGTTACGGAACAAAGAGAAGGGCAAAGAGAGTATGCATCTCTTCATTAATCCATCTATTATATACAACAGATCTACAGCGAGCGAACTCATTTCATGGCATGTTCACCGCTCATCATTTCCTGTTATTTAATTTCCAAAATGGGAATAGTTTAAATGCACTTTTCACCTTTCAGTTCAATGAGTAAACACCTTGCTGAGCAGTACGTAAGTGATGTTTAGCGCTGTTTGCTGTTATAATTACGCATTGTCATGGCACAGCAGGAACAAATTGCTTTATTATTTGCGCACAAATTATTTTTAGTACAACCTCTTTGGTTGTTAACTATTAAAAATAACACAACGCAGTACTAGGTTTTACTGAGCCACAAAATGAACATATTGGATCTGTTCCAAATCCTTGTGAGCTGCCTACATAGTATTCTAACAGAGATGGAAACTCATAAGTGCACACTTACTGTTGGCACCACTTATTTGCAGCACCTGTGGGAAAAGTCTCTTCTCAAAAGTTGATTTCAATATAGTTTGATTAGCATGTTGGTAATGATTCTGAAAATTCAGCTTTGACATCACAGGATAAATTACATTTTAATATGAAGAGCTCTTTTCCAAAACGCTATAAATCCATTTCAATAGTTTTCAGGAAAACTACATTTTTTACCTAGACCCACACATTTTGTGAATATTCAAATTATCCTGTTTAAATGTTTTATTGGTTCAGTCTGAACATTTTGAACAATAATTATTAAATCAAACAACAATATTGTTAATGATAATTTAAAAGTTAATTTTATTTTTTTCCAAAACGCTATAAATCCATCCATTTTTTGTATCATTATTAGTAAAGTCATTTTTAGTAAAGAGTCAAACCTCAAACAAATAGTACCAATTTCAACATATGCATGAAAAAAACGAATTATTAATACCAATTTCAACATATGCATGAAAAAAACGAATTATTAAAAATAATCAATTTATGATAACGATATTCAAAAAAGGGATGGGCACCCCTCCAGCACATGCACACACACACACACACACAGGCTACATAACATGTGAGCAAAGCGGAGCAGCATGACGCTTAAATATAAGTTAAAAAAAAACAAAATAAACATTTCACATTTGTTTTTAATAATATTACATTACTTATTTTTATTATTTCATCTATGTTGAGTAGGCTATGAAAATGGGAACCGCATGAGATGAGTAAGATAGGATCAAAATTCAAAAGCTGCCCAATATCGGAAAATATTTGGAGTGCGTCAGACATGGTTTTGACCACTTATTAAGTTTTGTTTTGTAGAAAGCTTGTAAATTTCGTTTCATATAAATTGTATCTTCTTTTTAATAAATGTTTCATCGACAAATTGACTGGATTAATACATTAGAAGTAAATATCAGACAATATAATCAGGACACAGAGGCGCGCAGGTGAATCGGAGCGCGTCTCATAATATGAACCGAAACACCGCGATGCTTGCCTCACACAGGCCTGAGAACTAAGCTACAGAAAGCTTTAAATATCTACTTTTAAACAAAACAATTAAAAAATAAAATAAATTGGCAACTCTCTGCGTATGTAGGCTAATTCGAAGTATGCGTTTCTCTATGCGCGTTCACTGCGAAGATGGCGAGTAAGCATCATCAACTTTATCTTTGTTGCTGACACTGACAGAAAACACTAGTTTATTAATAAACAATTCAAATGTTTCATGCATAATCATTACTTTTTCCGGTTCTTTGTGGCAAGCTTTATGCATACGTTGAGATGTGGAATATGCAATTAAAAACGCTCATATGGTTTCTCTCCCATTTTATTAAAATTAATATATGTGATTACTGATAATACAAATGGCTTAAATGATCTACTACTAGTCGCCTAGAAAACTAGGACTCATTTTGAGGAATAAATGAACATAATAAACCTCTGTTCAGAGTGCCGCCGTGCTGGATTGTGTAGAGCGCTCATTGAATTTGAGGATTTATCGTGTTTAGGCTAAAAACAGGGCTGGCGCTTATCGCGGCTTGGAAAGAAACTGTATCTTGCAGTACATTTTAAACAAGGAAATATAGCGATTCGGCATGAAACGTGGATGGAGCAGTGAAAGGGTTCTGCAGCAGAATGACACGACAAACTCATTTTTTTTAAAAATGGCGTTTAACGCGTTTTGGAAAAGAGCTCTTCATATACATTAAAATGAGTTATTTTAAATTTCACAACAACATTTTTGTTCAAATAAATGCAGCCTTGATGAGCATAAGAGACTCAGTAATTTGACTTCTTATTTTTAACCAGTAATGTATATACACTGCCCATCCAAAAATTGGCTAATACTTAAGAGTCTATGATTGAATCATTATTGCAGTGATTATTATGTTTCTAGCATTTTATATGTTTGTCAACTCTAATTGATGAAGTGTGTAGCTTTACATTCCTTGAACGACCATGTAGGAAGACACATCATGTTCATGCATTGTCAATCTTGATCTTGACCAAAAATTGAGGCACCTCTTGATGGAAATAAATGTTGTGATGTTATTTCCATCAAGAGGTGAATACATTTTTCGAACAACTTTATGTTGTTTGTCCTGTGCTATTAACATAAAATCATGCAGGTTGTTAAACAGAGGTGCTCTAAAACGTTTCTGTGACTAGATGTAGAATTTTCACCTAGCGGAAAATAAAACGGAATGAGAAAAGCCCATATATTTTCATTGAAGGAGGGACACCAACCATACATAGAGACCACAATATCACAGAGACTTCATAGAGTTGTTGAGAGATGTTGTTTTGACTTTGGTTGGTTAGCAACCTCAGAACACCCTAGCAAATACATAGCAATGCCCTAGCAACTACATAGAAGACACTAGCAACCGCATTGCAACACACTGATGGCCGCAAATCCATGATAATGACTTTAGCAGAGGTGAATGAAACTCACTTTAAAATATGCATATATGTCAAAAACTGATTCAAAATCATTCTCCTTCAATCCAACACTACCTGTGTCTTTGACTCTTGTTATTAGGTGCCATCGCCAGTACTGAGGTCAAACTGAAGCTGCAGGAGTTCCTGTTGAGCAAAAAGGAACCTGGCCCCGGTGGACTTAACCATTCCTTCCCCCAGAAGTGCTGGTAAGAGGAACCTTGCTAGTCTATATCACTCAGCCTTATTCTGGCCTGGTAAACCCAAATTCAAAACGCATTTTTAAAACAAAACATATATTTTTCATCATTAAACCAAATTAATGCTTTTGAGCATGAGCCACATTATGCTTGAAGTTTATGGGTTTCGTGCATTGTGATGGATGAGTCTTTGTAATGGCCTGACTGTGTTTGTTTTTTTAGGGGGGCTCATCACACGTCCCTGGAGCAGAGCTCCCCTCCACAGAGCAACACACCGGGCACACCGCCCTCCTACAAACTCCCCCCGCTGTTAGGGTCCTATGAGGGCAAGGATGACTTCCCTCTCCGTAAGACCGGTGAGTAGACATCTTGCAAATTTGTGATTCATAAATATTGCATAAATGTGGAAATGTGTTATTAGTTAATGTTAACTGTTGTAGTTATTTAATGTTAGCTGATGAAACACTATTGCAAGGTTTTACCAACAATTATATTTGAATTTTATATTCATGGAAGAGTCCTAAAAAAAGATGATGGTTTCCACATATATATTATTAGGCAAAATTGATAATAATGCGAAATGTTTTTGAGCAGAAAATCATCATATTAGAATGATTTGTTAAGGATTATGTGAGTAATGATGCTGAAAATGTAGCTTTGATCTCAAGAATAAATTACATTTTAAAATGTACTGTATTAACATAGAAAACAGTTATTTTAAATTGTAATAATATTTCACCTTATTACTGTTTGTACACTATTTTTAAGCAAATAAATGCAGCCGTGGTGATTATAAGAGACTTTATTTAAAAACACAAAATATATCTTACCAACCTCAAACATTTGAAAGCTACGGTACGTTAAATGTTTGAAAATCTCCCATCGACTTGCACTGTAAGAATGTAACGCCAAAATAATGATGATGTCATACTGGCCCACTCGCTTCAACTGTAATGTCAGCTGAGTCACCTTTTGTTCGTCTCCCATTCCTCTGGCTCTCTTCTCCTTTTCTGGATTATAATATCAATAAACACTATCCTTGTGCTGCCTTGCAAGCCCTCGTATTTCCTCCGGGAAATGCAAATTTAGATATTTTTGTTATTTGAATGAATTGTTTCAATGAGTAATAGTTGCGACATTGACACTGCATTGTGACACTGCATTACTGTGTTTGCATGTAAATGTCAGATGATGATTTTCTTTCTGTGCATGAATGACACTGTTATTGAGTCAACAATGTTTTTGTATGGAGAAGTTTGAGCTCTTTAAAATCCTAGAGGTGTCACAGGAGGTGAGTGTGTGTGCATGCGGGGTTGAAGACTCTTCAGTGAGGAGTCTGCAGGTGTGAGTCATAATGAGTCATCAGAACAGTGGACCAACATAAACGTGCACCTTAGAGGCTATATTAGTGACGAAATGGATTTCATACTAAAATAATGATATTTATTATACCCTACCTCGCAGACCAACACTCACACAACCTACTGGCATTAATGTATTTCAAGCAAAACACAATTTGGCCTGATTTTGAGAGTTTCAAATACCAAGGACCACCTCAAATGTCTTGGACGTTTGACTATATTTGTGAGGATGTTTTCAAAGTATAACCTGAGTACACACACTCATACCGGTCATCTGCTGTTCACTCTCATAGCTGCCAGCCATACTCCAAAACACCCACACAGATTCAGTGAGTTTGTTCCCACACAGACACACATCTGCTATCTGCTTTTTACACACCGCTATCTTTTAAACTGTCACACCCACGCTGCTTTATAAAGCTCACTATAATAGAACAACTGACACACATATAACATACAGAGGATAGGAGGACACTCGCGCACACACACGCCCTCTAGCTTGGACTTCAACACACTGATAAAGTAATCGCAGACGGGTCTGTTACCGTGGGCGAAGAGCTTACTCCATATTACCACTGTTATGGCAACACCACAGCAATCTCCTTACATAACTTGCCCTCAGTTTGTGTGTGTGTCTTTCCATCACGTCCCCTCCTCCTCGTCTCACACATTTATTTTAAATTTAATTAAACTCATACTAAAGTCACTGATAGCATTAGGCTCTTAAGTCCTTTCTGCTCTATATGCTTAGTGTGGCTGTGACGCACAAACGGGCCCAGAAAAAACACAGGGCTCGGTCAAGCCGCATTACACACGGCGTGTTCGGGTAATTGCCCCACTTCCTTTGTCTTTTTTCTGTTTCAAATCCCTTTTTCCTTCAATTAGTTTAATTTGGCCCATCATCTCCGGAATCAACAAGAGATAAAATCGGCACACTGTAAATATAACTTTTATCTACAGCTCTGTGTGTGTGTGTGTGTGTGAGTGAGAAACAGGGACGGATGAGCGGTTGCTGTCCATGGTCCTGATGCACAAGAGCGACAGATCCAAAGCCTCATTAGTAGTGTTCATTAAGGCAACATGCATAGGGTTGGTGACTTTGAACAAGCGTAGTGTAATTAGTCAACTTTGCTGTGCCACTAATCTTGCACCGTTTGTGCCTCGGACAAACGCGATACCTCAAATCATTGAACTTTTTTCTTTCTCTCTCTCGTTCAGCCTCTGAGCCCAATCTGAAGGTACGTTCACGGTTAAAACAGAAGGTGGCTGAGAGGAGAAGCAGCCCACTGCTTAGAAGGAAAGATGGTACTGTGATCAGCACCTTCAAGAAAAGGGCAATTGAGATCTCAGGTAAACAATATGTGAGAATGCACAACCTCATGGGTAATTATGGGACAGGAAGGCATTACAACTTTTTTGAAGCTGAGGACTCTCCAAATATGATGATCTCTATCTAACAGATCTTAAAATTATCTGAAAATATGAAGGGAGCTACATATCCAGATTTAGGATATTTTACCATAAGTTTTACCATATATTTTTCATGAATATAAATATATGTAGCAGTCTAAATTTTAGGAAAGGGGCCACCAAATATGTATAAAATATTATATTGAAAAATATTTAATATCTATTATTTAATTCTTTTTGGTCCCAGGCTCAGCAGTGAAACTAAATGTTAAATTCAGTGCATTTTTTATTTACAACTTGTGTTTTTGTTTAGTTATTGTTTAGTTATTATTTATTAATTATATTTTATTGTATTTATATGAAGAGTTCAGATGCAAAAGCCTCTAAATGCCATTCGAAATTTTCTTCTTTAATAATGATTTTTATCAAACTTGTATATTTAAGTTCAGTGATTTCACTTAAATGGCAATGTTATTTAAGTGAAATTACTGAACTTAAATTTACAAGTTTGATAAAAATCATCATTAAAGAAGAAAATTTCGAATGGCATTTAGAGGCTTTTGCATCTGAACTCTTCATATGTATTTTTAACACTATTTAGTTTATCAGTTTGCAATTCCGGTTTAGATGAAACATTATTATTTAAACCTATATAAATTTAATACAAATAAAAAGGTTTGGGATAGGTGTGTGTTCAACTTGGAAGTTGTCATTCTGAGATTATATCAGCACCTGAGTTGTGTTCAAATGGCCTGTGAATAGCAGACCTCTGCCGTCAGATGATAAGTGTGAAGATTTTTCAAACACAAGTAATGAACACGTGGGTATCGTGTGATTTCTGTTCTGTTAAGATGAAAGAGCTTGGAGGAAGGGAACAGTTTAACATCCTGCTGATACATTAAAACGGGTTCAATCAGTCAGAAAATATTGTGAAATCATCAGCTATATTTCCTACCGATGCAGCTAAAATGTGATTGTCGAAATCTGTGTGTGTTTCAGTGTCCTCTATGTGCAGCAGTGCCCCTGGCTCGGGTCCCAGTTCTCCGAACAGCTCTAACTGTGCCATTGCAGAGAATGGCTCCAGCGGATCCGTCCCGAACATCCACGCTGAGGTGAGAGACTTACCCCCAACACGTTTGCTTCTCTTCTGCTCTTGCACTCTCCTTGGTTCACAAAAGGTTAGGGATGAAAAAAAGACAATAAATTGGCTTCACCTAGGTAATGACAGCGTTTCTATGGAAACAGTCTACCGTACAGAGTCTTGTGATGGCTTGGGCTTACATTGATATGCTAATCCTTAAAAAAAAAAAAAACACACACGTTCTGAAAGTCATCCTTGCTGTAAGTTGTGTCTGTAGGCTCTAGAATGGCCGAAGCTGCTCTGGATGGACAGCAGGAAGCAGCCTGGGGTCGACCATGCATGCTAAGCAGCTAGCCTTGAGCATCACCTTAACCTTGAGAACCGGAGAAATTGTGTGTGCAAAAGCCACAGAGGACTTCAAGCTGTAGGGGAGGAACGCTGAATTCGAATGAGCTAGTTCGTGTTTGATTTTGGATGACCACTCTTATGAAATGCAAAACAAAACAATCTTTTTCAGACAATATTACCATTTATAACGTTTACATGTCATTTATGCTTTTATCATTTCTTTAGTTATTCTAAATAATTCCATGTAATTGTATTATGGACAAAATAGATCATGAAATGCACAAAGGTCAGACTTATCTTTCATTCGTTATGAATAATTGTATCTTTTGAGAAATAGAAAATAATCCAATTAAAAATATATATAATAAAATGGGTAATTTATGATATTAACATTTATATATAATATTAACATTATAAAATTTTCATTGAATAATAATACTATTAACTTATATAGCATACTTAAATAGTATTTTATGATGGGTTTTTTTCCTGCAATTATGTATCTTGAACATATGCACCATTGCATAGTATCTTTTAATTTGTTACATTATTGCTGTGAACGTTTTTCAGTCTCATCGACCAGCAAAAAAGGAAATCCCTCTGTCCAGCATGTAAAGGCTACATACCACTCACCAAAAATAGCGTTAGATCGTTATTCCAGAGCTTCTTTGTAGCCTAGCAGTACAACCTCACGAGATGTGATGGATAAATGTGAAGGAGAATAGAACGCTGACATCATCGCAGCTGCAAGTAGGGCACTTTAATGCCACGGAATGTCCGCTTTGTCTCTCTCTACCTCATCTTTTCTGAGCGTAACCTTCGAGTCAGAGTGAGAATGACGTAGCTCAGTAAACAACGTATAATGAAAGATTTAAATTGTGTCTTTGGGGATGAATAAATGTTGCCTTGTAAAGCAGATCCATTAGTTTTTGTTCTTTGGCTTTAGAAAATGGCTACACTCCAAGTCTAGGGTCAGATGATTGGATTACCAGCACTCAGAAACACCTCTGCATTTCTCACTTGGCTCTTTTTTGGGATAATTTGTTATTCATTAGGAATTCCAAAATCAGACGCAGAACCCTTTTAACCATCCATATAACTGCTTTGTCCATTTCTTGAACATGCCACAGAAACTGTTGTCTTCTTCAGGTGGTGCTCATCTGTTCCCAAATATAGACAATTCATTCCCACATGCTGCTTTCCCTGTCAAAACTTAGTAAGGATTTCCAAAGAAGAATGCTTTTAAGTGATCAAGTCATGCCGAGACTTCTTGTCTGGGATTCCTTCCTGAGATAAAACGGCTTCTTTCCTCAAAGTTGTGGTGTTTGAAGTGTACAACCTGAAATGCACAGTTGTGTTCAAATAAATAGCAGTGCCTTCATAAAAGTGAATAGAGTGCAAATATTTTTTTCATTAATTGTGGATTTCCAGATTTCAAATGTTCTGGAAACATTACACATTTCATTCCAAATCAAAGCATTAACAAATTTGATCTAGTCTGCATTATTTCTTTTACAGAAAAGGAATATCAATCTGTTCAAAAAATAGCAGTGTCGACATTTTTTTCTTCAAACTTTTTTAAGATTAAACTTTACCTTAAATTACTGAACTAATATTTAGTTGCATAACCATTGTTTCTGTGAGGCACCAACTTCTGGCACCTAGAAACAGGCATTTCAACCCAGAATGAACAAAATACATTCCACTGTTCCTAGGAATGTTTGGGTTTTGCTTCAGAAACTGCATGTCACCCCAAAAGTTTTCATTGGGTTTGAGGTCAGGGGATTGAGCAGGCCTCTCCACTACCTCGATCCTTTTCGTCTGGAACCAAGATATAGCTCGCTTACTCGTCTTTAAGGTTGTTGTCTTGTTAAAATACCTATTTCAGGGTCATTTCCTCTTTGTAATATATTGCAATATAATCTCTTCAAGTATTTTGATGTATTCGAACTGATCCATGATCCCTGGTGTGTGATGAATAGGTCCAACACCATAGTATGAAAAGCATCCCCATACCATAATTTTTGTGCAACCATGCTCCACTGTCTTCACAGTACTTTGTCTTAAATTCAGTACCTCGGGGTCGTCTGACGTATTGCCGATGACCACTAGACCCGTAGAAAACAATTTTACTCTCATTCGTCCACAGAATGTGAGATGGTCCTCACTACAGTACACGAAATCCAGGGGGAGGAGTTTGATCTGGATCCAACTCCCCCCTCTGGATTTCGTGTACTGTAGTGTGGACCATCTCACATTTTAAAGCATTTGAGATCATTTTAGCTGAGCTTCGTTATACGTTTTTTCCTCCCCAATCAACTTTTTATTCAAATTACGAATGTTTGGAATGGCCCATTTTACTTAGCAATTCACTAACAAATATATTTTGTAACAGGGTGTGAAACATTTGCTTCCCTTCTTCCTTTATAAAGGACAATGAGGACAGTTTTTTTTACAGAATGAGTGAATTATCTAATTAAACTCCACACTGCTATTATTTTGAACACGCCCCTTTCAATTAATAAGTCAATTACTCAGAACAAGCAGCGTGCATGTCATGACAGTTGGGTCTGTTCTTTTTCTTTAACACGACTACATCTACAAGTAAAAGATCTGCAGTGCAGAAAAAATCACTACTAAATAACAATGGTTCATCAGGTTACTGATTTTGTACTGCTATTTTTCTTTACACAACTGTAGGTCTCGTTGTTTGTCCTATGGGACTTATGACTTTTTCTCGTTTTCTCATTCGGCAGCAGTTGCGTTCTCTGCATCAGTCTTTGACTGGGGATGGGACACCAAGTCCCCTGAGCCTCTACACCTCTCCATCTCTGCCCAACATCTCTCTGGGACTGCCTGCCAACGCACACATCACGGTAAGTGTCCTCTGCTAAAGCCTGGTGGCTTTGTGATAGTTGAGATGATTCAGAGTTTGCAAGTGGTGTAGGCTGAACCCTAGTGGGCTTGCTAGATTATTTGGGTGGTTTCACACTAGGGCTTTTGGTTTAGTCTCAAGAGTTTGGTTGAACTGATTTTCCGAAGTCAGATGCACACCATTAAACCGCACCCTATTCTGCTTGAAAATGTGGTCTTGGGAACGGTTCATTACCCAAAAGTATGTCAAAGGATGAAGAGCGGGGCAGTTGGAATGGAATCGAACCTGTTCTGGTTTGGTCCAATCAATGGAAACACTTATAGTGGCAAAAAAACAGCTCAACATTTCACTAGAAATGTCTAAATCAATAAGATCAGTGTACAAACAACCAACTGTATAAAATTAACCTGCATCTTTACTTTCTGCTAGATCAAATGGACAGTTAATGCCATTCATTAATCAGGACTTTCAGTATCTCTTAAACATATTTTACTAAATTGTTCTGGGTATTGGAAATTATATTACTCAAGAAACACTTTTAGAAGAAATTTAAACAGTCAACCCTGAATCCGTTTTTTATATAGGTTTACCAACCAACCAACATTATTCCCAAGTCTGCAGAATAAATTTTCATTCTCTTCTTCTCTACTCTAGGCCCCCCAGAAACTCAGTCCCCAGCAGGAGGCAGAGCGGCAGACAATCCAGGGTTTGCGTCAAGGTGGGGCACTGACAGGGAAGTTCATCAGCACATCGTCCCTACCGACGTGCCTTCCCACCGGGGCATCCCATGACCCTGAGCCCCCTTCCGCCTCTAATAGCCACAGTAGCCATTCCTCGCTGCTCCAGCACGTCCTACTCTTGGAGCAGGCTCGTCAACAGAGTGCACTTCTCGCAGGTACAAACAAAAACGTATAGAATCTTACCTCAAATGCACTGTTTTTAGCTTTGGGTAAAAACATCAACATGCGTTGTTCTGGCAATAAGAAGTCAAGGGACGATACATACTTCCCCGTGTTGCATGTAGTTGACCTGAAAGAGAAAATGGACCATAGATAGAGAAAATGTGTTAATGCCCACTGTAGTATCCCTTGAGACAGCACATTGTTTAGAAATAGAGCCCGACCGATAAAGGATTTTGAAGGCCGATACCGATACAAATATTTTTTGGCTTTAAAATCCGATATTCCGATATATCAGCCGATATTTTTTATTTTATTTCAGAAACGCGCAACAAAACATTAACAGATTTCCATAACATTAGTAGTTATTTATGAGTTTTAACTAAAATAATATGATAATGCATTTTAAAAAGAAACTTGTTTCTTTTATTGTCACAATAGAACAGACTGTTGATAGTGGCATTAGCTATCTTTGTGGTTAGCTAGTCTATGATGAGCCATAATTTAGCAATGGATTACGTCATACAGCAAATTGTAAAACATTTTCAATATAACAGGCCAATGAGAGATGGTACGTCTCATTGTTATAACTGTCTCGCGCTATTAAAGAAATACTTCAGTGACATTGTCAAAAGTTAAAAGGACAGTCAGTCAACTACACTGTAACAACGTAACGTAATTATTACTAGCTAATTCTGCTTCACTCTCGGCTTCTTTAACTGCAGCAAAACTGGACATTATAGTCACAAATTTTGTCATGCTTATTTGAGTTAAGAGAACTGATGGGGATGTTCTTTTAATTGTTATTCAAGCAATGTATGTATCGTGACCAACTCAACGGGTGTTGCCAACAGGGACGGTGTAGAGTGCCTTCTGGTGGACATGGTTCAAGCGTGTTTCGTCCGTTTTTATTTTATTTTTGAAATATTCATTTATCGGCCATTGTAACTGCCGACACCGATAGTTTGGAAAATGCCTAATATCGTCCGATAATATTGGCCTGCCGATATTTCGGTCTGACTCTATTAAGAAATAAGCAACGTGCAAAATGGAGCATGTGTAGATAGAACAGTCTATGTCTAGTGTAAATACTTTTTCAGGCTTGTTTCAGGCCTTATGGTCATACTTTACCTATTTTTCCTTTGTCATTTTGATGACTTGCTAATATAGCTAACATTATGGTTGTTAATATTAGTATGTTAGTATGTCGGTTGCCCAAGAAGATTGTGTGTGAAAAAGAAATGTGAAAGTCATGGTACTTCTGTACCATACTTACTGGAATGTCCAAACAAAGTTAATCTGGGAATTTGTATTAGCTCACACTTTATCTTTAACCCACAGTTCCCATGTACGGACAGTCTCCGCTGGTAACGGGTGAGCGAGTGTCCAACAGCATGCGTACAGTAAATAAGTTGCCTAGGCACCGACCGCTGAGCCGTACTCAGTCAGCGCCCCTGCCGCAAACACCACAGGCCCTGCAGCACCTCGTAATGCAACAGCAGCATCAGCACTTCCTAGAGAAACAGAAACACTACCAGCTACATAAGGTAGAGGGAGCTCTGATGGTATGTTTGATGCTCTGGCCAGCATTTATTCAAGCAAAACACTTCTTTTGGTTTATGTGGTTGGAACGATTTAGTAAAAGTTGCTAACGAGCCCCACCTTTGTTTAGATCCTCTCCAAAGGGGTGGAGCTTCCAAGACAGCCTCCCACTCACCCAGAGGAGACGGAGGAGGAGCTTACGGAAACCACAGAAATGCAAGACGAGCGAGGGGAGGGGGCTGATCATGTAAGGGAGGGGCTACAGAAAGAGAGCTCTGGTGAGACCACACCCCCTTCGGAACGTCTGGTCCAGTTTAAGGGAGAAAGCACAGAAAGTGACTTGGAGGAAGAAGATGATGATGATGAAGCCATTGAACTAAGGGAATGTGATGAAGAGGGCGCTCCCTATGGCCAGGTGAGGAATTACAGCATGTTGCCTTTTTTAAACTGAGGCTTTTGTTTGTAAGTTAAAGGTGAAGAGTATTAAATTCTGCAGCACTAGTGTCATTAAATGGAATTGCAAAAATGGTTTTCAAAGAGGTTTCTGAAAGCCATCATCTGCGATAGGTCACCATTGGTATTTACATGGGGAAAAATTACACACACAACCTTTAAATGTGATTTTCTGTGCCATCAACATATACTTTGCATGGTTTAGCTAGTTTCTTGAACTTCTAAGGATCTCTAAACTTCTAATACTACTGTTAACCTTTGTCTACCATTCCAATAACAACTGATATGGCCAGCTTTCTATATATATGTATATCCCTTTCTCCTTTATTGCCGTTCCCCATCCCCATTCTATTTTGCATAACATGCAAAGCAATCAAAACTTATTCAGAAACTTCAACTTTTTTGCCGAGTGAGCAAGGCAGAGCAGTGACTATGTATGAGTCACTATTCATATGCACCTGTGCAACTTAGCTTAGTGTTTCCTTTGATATGAAACATGTTTTTTATCGTTATTATTTTTTGTTTAGTAAACTACAAGCAGCTTTGCTTCAAACTTGTGTGGATTTCGTGTTTTTGTTCAGCTTTTAAGATCCATCTGAACGTCTTTCCGATGCTTCTGTCACTGCACATTTCGAGAGCTTAAGTGCGTAGGCAAGTTCCTGATGAGAATTTGCGACACACATGCGGGGGCTTGGTGACTGGAGATCGAGGGTATCCCTCTCAACCAGAGCGATTGCAGCTTTTTCGCCCCCTGAAAAGGAGGGATTAAAGAGGAAGATTGCTCTCTTCTCTTCCTCCCACCAGTGACTCACCACTGGAGGCTGGAGGGGAGCGGACGAGAAGAGGGAAAAATAAACGTATAAATAATTGCTAGATGGGAAGACGCAATGAACTCGACTTGGTGGAGGTTCCTCTGAGAGCAAAGGTTTATCTAGTTTGCGGTGCTTGCTTAGGTGTTTAGCTTTAGGGTTTTGCTGTTGCTCATACTTCTGAGTTAGAGATTTAAACAAACCCTATCTCAAATGATTAAACTTTGATATGAAACTAAGGCATCTAGGAACCAGAAAAGGCTTAAGGCAAGCTTTTGCCACCTGAGCTAAAAACAATTCTTAGCGTTGTGCTGCCATTAGTAGCAAGCAACATTCACATTTTGTTCAGAAAATGAAAAAATAAGTTTTTGTCAAAGAGCCCATTTTCATAGAGCTGCACTTTTATTCTTAGATTTATACTTATCTTGTAAAAAATATAATGGTTTTACCATCTGATACAATCAGTGTACTATGGTGATTTTTAAAGGTTGAGCTCTTAAAATTGAGAACAAATTGGGGAAAGTCGTATAATTGTATATGATTGGTTTGTGCGATAAAGCCCACCTCTTGTTTTCATACGCGTTCTCGAATTGGTCTGAATGAACAAAATTAAGGCGTTAATTGGAATACTAATTAAAAAGTATGTAAAACACCCACTTAGATATCACCGCTTTGTCATGTCAAAATCAAACTTGAAATTTCCTAAAAACATAGGCAATAGTTGTGGCTTTTTTTGAGTTAGCAATTAGCTTGGTGAAATCAATGTTAAAGTAATGTTTTTTTAACATGAAAAATGCGACAACGTTAAGTGTAACTGGGACATGAATTTACATTTGATTTATATATATATATATAAAAAATGGTCTCCCCATTTCAGAAAACTTAGATTGCATTATGTATTCCAGCTTATGCATTCGTTTGCATTTGCAGATATAATCCTCGAAAAGAGCTAATTTTGACCTGGTCGAGACTGTTTTTCAAAGATGGCTCCTGCCTGTTTACGCGAAGTAGGCTGTCTTTATAAAATCTTCTTATTAAACGGTCTGTACACTTACAACGTTCTCAATGCTAGGGACCCTCACTATGTTACCGTGTTAGTGTAGGACACTATTTTGAGTCTTGTTAGTAGCAGTTACTAGCGATTTTTATTTTTCATTACTCTATGCCCTATATACTAGCATCACAAGCTAAACAGTTTTTAGAGATAAAACTCTAGTTTTATCTCTAAAAACTAGTCAGGGGTATGTTTTCCGAAAGCATCGTTAGCCAACTATGGTCGCAAGTTCCGTCGTTTTCCAATAGAGTTCAATGGAAATTGCGACCAACTTGCGACCATAGTTGGCTAACGATACTTTCGGGAAACGCACCCCTGGATGGTGATGGCGCAGTGGATAAGACGCATGCCTTTGGTGTGAAAGACCTGGGTTGGTTGGACACCAATGTGTCTCTGAGCAAGACACTTAAACCCTAGTTGCTCCAGAGGCGTGCAACCTCTGACGTATATAGCAATTGTAAGTCGCTTTGGATAAAAAGCGTCAGCTAAATGCATACATACATACAAATCTCAGAGAACGGTTGACTAGGTACCAATGTCTTATTAGACCAAAGGTTCATTTTGCGTCGGAGTTGTCCTTTAAAACAAACCCCTGGTTGTGGGGAGGAAGGAAAAACAAATGAATGAGTGAGAGTGAATGAGAGGGAGAGGGATTTATTGAAAGAAGAGCAACACCCTCCTCCTTGCGCTCACTCTGCCTGCAATCATTGAGAAAAATGTTCAAAAGAGCACAGCATTAGAATTCAGCCTGCATCCTCCTCGCGCAGCAGCAGGCTCACACACTCACACACATCTACACATATACTCCTCCGTGAATGGACCTTCTCTGACTCATCTCTCCTTGGTGATTCATCTCCTCCTCCGGACCCCGCCCGCCTTTGCTGCCCTGCACTTCACACCCAATCACAGCCCACCAGGGTGACGTGACACGCCGCAGTGTGTGTTTGTGTGTGTCTGTTATATGGTGACATGCTGTCACCATTGAGGCAGCGATATACGAAACACTCCATGTCACTTTGGTCAGTCACGGCCCCTAGCTGGCCTTTCCTTCTCATTAAAACACACCCACCTACATCCTTGTGTGTGTGTGTGTGTGTGTGTGGATGCCTCTGCTTGCTGCTGAGTGTCTTGAATACAAATTGAGCCCCCGTCACCAGCCATAGTGAGAGAGACAGATGCTGCATAGCTTTAGTGTCTCGAATAAAGAGAGAGTTGGTATGAAGAAGGGAATTGTGGATTAATGTGTGTGTCTGTGTGTGTTGACATAACTTCAACCTCAAGGTTTCATGCTAGTAAGAAGAATCCATCTCGCATGGGCCTCCATTGCACGTTGTACTGCATCAGCGGCTGTCTCGCTGCTCACGCACACACGTTCATTCCGCTCGTTTGATATAGAGCAGACTCTAGGGCTGTTTACTGCTAATAACTTTTGAGTTGTTTTTTGGCAAATGTTCGCTGGGTTTCTTTGACATGCTCCAGACCGTCTACTTGATGTACATGTACATCATGCACTGATGTTTAGTCTGTTATGATCTTAACTTGCTCTTTACACTCACTCACTCATGTGCTATTTTAGAAGTATTTATATAGAATTATAATCTTTATTAATATTTAGTTTTATAAGTGTTCATTTTAATTTTTGTTAAAGTTTGTGTCATTTTGTTTTTTGCTTTTGTCAATTTGATGTTTTACTAGTAGCTCTTTATTATTAGCTCTTGTTTTTTGTATTTCTGTAGCTTTCAATTTGATTAGAGATTTACTTTTAGTAATTTTAGGACTTTATTTTCTAAAGTTATATATTTAACAAGGCAATTTTGACAAGGCATTCAATTTTGTTTTTAATTTTATATTTATTATTATTGTTATTAGGGGTTCAAGCACAAAAAGTGCCATTTAGTCATTTAGAAAAGGGGCATAACAGAATACACTCAAAAGCCTTTGATTCCTAAAGGAAAACTCAGAACTTAACAAAAAATGTTGAGAGCATAATGTGTCATAATAACAAGAAAGTTTGATGGAGATCGGATAGGTGACGCCATAACTGTTAAAAATCATATATTACCATATATTTCCTGTTAAATTTCCTTTTTTAGCTGTAAATGGTCATTTCCATCTATTTTGTCAATGGTTACATGCTTGCTAAATTAAAACTTAAAAACTTTTGATGCTTTAGTGCTTAAAGGCCTTAAATGCTTGAATAAATGCTTTTACATTGATGTGACTGTGTCCATGTTTCTGATTGGTTGATCTTCAAGTGACTCCAAAAAGGTTGTTTTTTTTTTAAACTGAATTACATGAAATATTGTTGATCGTGTACTGAACCTAATGAAACTGTACTGAAGTAAATTGAGCTGAACTTATTTAGAGTGTAAAGAATAAAACAGTACTGTACCATAGAAAACTGAATTCAGTTGTTCTGACAAGAACCGAATCAAAGTGTGCTGAACTAAATCAAACTGAGATGAACTGAACTGGAATGAATTAATGATGATTGTGTGCTTTTTCCACAGTATTTGGACCAGCAGCATGTGCAGCAACTGAATGTGTTCCAGGCCTCCCTGTCCATCACAGGGATGCCCCACAGACCCCTGGGAAGGGCACAGTCGTCGCCCGTCACGTCTAGTCTTAAATCAGCACCCCTGAACGAGGTGCCCATTAAGCATCTCTTCACAACAGGTACGCTGCACTGCTGTCCATCAGTCGAACGTGACAATATCCTTAGTAGATTGTGTTTTTAATAATTTCCTTACTCTCTCTGCAGGGCTGGTGTATGACACCTTCATGCTAAAGCACCAGTGCATGTGTGGGAACACACACATCCATCCCGAACACGCCGGTCGCATTCAGAGTGTTTGGTCTAGGCTGCAGGAAACGGGCCTGCTTGGTCGCTGTGAGGTGAGTGCGCCACCTTCTGGATGGGTGGAAGAATTGGCCAGACACAATCAACGGGAAGCTTCATGTTAAAGCTCATCTTTTTTTTTTCGTTAAAAAAACAACACCGCTCCATGTACCTGAAAATTCAGCTCTTTCTGTTCAAAAAGTTTGGGTTAATTAATACTTTTATTTAGCAAGGACACCGTAATTAAAGGTGACATGAGGAAAGTCATTTATTTTGCAAAAGATTTCTATTTCAAATAAATGCTGTTCTTTTAAACGTTTTATTCATCAAAGAATCCTGAAAAAAATATCTTTGCGTCACGGTTTACACAAAATATTAATCAGCAATATTAAGCAGTATTAAAAAAAGGTTTCTTGAGCAGCAAATCATATTAGTATGATTTCTGAGGGATCATGAGACTGGAGTAATGGTGCTGAATTGTTTTGAAAACATTTTTAAAAATGTATTAAAGTAATATAATAATATTTCACAATTTACTGTTTTTACAGATTTTACTGTATAAATGCAGCCTTGGTGAGAATGAAACACTTCTTTCAAGAGCATGAGAAAATCTTAGTGCACACAACTTTTGAGCAGCATATTTTTTTAAATATAAGATCATTTAAGCAATCATTTAGTGGTAAAAATGTACAGCTATTGTTTACAATGTAATTCAGGGATCCGTCAGTAAGGGAAAATCTGAAAATATTATGCAATTTTAAACAAAACTGCTGAATATTTTATAATGGCTCAGTCATTCTACCAATCAAAATCACTTTTTACAAATAACTGTAAAGATAACGAGCCCTTTGTAGTGATTTGGTAAATCATGGATGCTGTCTCAATGTACTTTCTATGTTTGTTTGTGTGCAGAGGATCAGGGGAAGGAAGGCCACACTGGATGAAATCCAAACCGTTCATTCTGAGTACCACACGCTGCTCTACGGCACCAGTCCACTGAACCGACAGAAACTGGACAGCAAGAAACTTTTAGGTGTGCTTTAGAAGCTCTCTGTTGTGATGTGTGAACGGAGTTTCTGCCGTCTTGATTTTAGGACACCAAAACAGGATTCTCCTCCTAGTACACCATCCACAAAAAGCTTCCCTTGCTTGCTTTCTATTTGATGGGTTGCTTAAGCAAACCTCCTTTGACAGACGCCTAGGCTTTTTTTAGGTCCTAGACATTTGCCCACCCCCGCTTCTGAGTCACCAGCAAAGTGTGTGTGTGTGTGTGTGTGTGTGTGTGTGAGGGTGAGAAGGTTCAGCTACGGACAGAATTGCCATCACCACCTCCACTTTTATGTGAGACGCAATTTAAAGAAATGCGGACTGTTTTGACCTTGAGTGCTCTTTGTTGAACAGTGAGACAGATGATAGTTGTGTCAGCGTCCTCCAATGAACATCCTTGAGACTGAATAAGTTGTGTCAATTATGTCATTACCTGAATAGATAATATGTGAACAACAGATGTGTGCCTCAACATAACACTCCTTCAGATCAGCTTCTAATTTTCAGCTTTTTTTAATTTTCTAGGCCCAATAAGTCAGAAAATGTACGCTGTCCTACCGTGTGGAGGCATTGGGGTACGTTTTTCCATTTTTCTGTCCATTCGTCCAACTTACATATAATAAAGAATGAAATGGCATTCACGTTGCATTTAACTCTATGTACTTTGTTTATGTGTAAACAAAACAGAATACATCTGGATTTGTTTGGATTGTGAAATGTAGATATTATTATTTTTTGGTTATTATTGTTAATATTATAATTAAAGGCACACTATGTAATTGTTGGCCCTCTAGCAGTAAAAAACAAAACGAAATGCATTTTTCAGAAGAACATTGTTTTGTTTGTGCTTCTGCTCTGCGTGACTGTTTAATGAAATGACTCTCACAATAGATAATGCTTTACAATGAACTACGTTATATAGCTATTAGCTACATATGGCAATTTATCTGTCCAATAAAATACCTTTCTCACCTGAATAATAAAAACGCAATCTACATGTGATTTCAAACAGTTTAAATCCTTCGGTTCTTACCATCTCCGAAAAGCCAATGTTGATTTTGGTTTTATTACGAGCTTTGTTGCAATCTCCTTTTGCCAGCAGACCCTCCTCTGTTCTGCCTTTTTTTTAAATGAGTGATTCTCTGAAGGTTCAAGTTTTAGCGGCTCCATGTTAATCTTTCTCGCTCGTTGTGACTAAACTACGCCACTGCCAAATGTGTCAAAGTAGCAGGAGAAACGTTTCTCTATTTACGGATATGATGAGACACGCTCAAACGAATCACGCAAGTACGCAATTTCCTGTGAAAAACCATCCCACTCGGCCTAAAGTATAAATAATTATAATAAGCTTACCATAGTGAATCAGGGTAAGACAAAAATCATTTTGGAAGGTTTGCTTATTTATTTACTCATTATTTAATTTTTTTTTTTCATTTTAAACAAAAAGTTACATAGTGCACCTTTAATGATAATGTTTTACTTTAATGTTATAATTTAATATAATAATAATAATAATATATTTTTATAATAATATTTGTATGTATTATTATTATTATTATTATTATATTCAATTGTTTAAAATACTTAAAAAGTTAAATAATAATTATAATACTCACTATTAGTTAAGTATAATATTAAAATAAAAAAATAAAAACATTGAAATAGTAACAATAATAATTATTATTGATGTTCATACTTAATTTTGCACTAATGAATTGTCCCCAATAAAACTATGGAGATTTATTAAGGAAGTGAATAGGATCAATTGTGAGTTCCTCAGTTTGTGACTGTAGATCATTAAAACAATGATATGTAACATGATTTTATGTCCTGCAGGTGGACAGCGACACAGTGTGGAATGAGATGCACTCGTCAGGTGCCGTCCGGATGGCGGTGGGCTGCGTCATCGAGCTGGCCTTTAAAGTTGCTGCTGGGGAGCTGAAGGTTCATATTCACTTCTCTTACCACGGATTTGTGTATATTTGATGTGCTGGAATAAATATAATTTGCTTATATTACATCTCATTTTCTTCTGTTCTTCCTTCTCTTCTATTTTTGCTAGAACGGTTTTGCGGTGGTGCGTCCTCCTGGTCATCATGCTGAAGAATCCACTGCCATGTAAGTAGTTTGAAACCACTCTTAAATTGAGAGTCTGTATAGAATGTTTCATTTCAAATATTTTAATGTCATTTAAAGCCGTTTACTTTATCATGTTTATTCTACATAAACATCCCCACATGTTGAACATTGGATTGCTTTATGTTATGCTTGTGTGGGGCCAGATGTTTGATATCTAGATGTACTGTATAAATGATTCATGTGCGTTCACATAAACGAGTCCACTGCTCTGTGTGTGTCTTGGCAGGGGTTTTTGTTTCTTCAACTCGGTGGCCATCACTGCCAAACTCCTGCAGCAGAAACTCGGGGTGGGCAAGATCCTAATCATAGACTGGGTGAGTTTTTAGGGTGAGCTCCATGCGATACACAGTCTCCTGTGATGTTAAAGTGTTAATTTTGATGAATAAGAAGATTAAAATCTTCTCTAAAAGATTTCAATTCTTTTCATAGGATATTCACCATGGAAACGGGACCCAGCAGGCTTTTTATAATGACCCCAATGTGCTCTACATTTCCTTGCACCGTTATGACGATGGCAACTTTTTCCCAGGCAGTGGCGCTCCTATGGAGGTAACAACATTTGAAGATGCTTAAAGGGATAGTTCCCCCAATGAATTGAATTTCTATCATCATTTACTCGCCCTCGAGTTTTTCCAAACCTGTATGAGTTTCTTTTTTCTTCTGAACACAAAGAAGATATTTTGAAGAATATGGGTGATAAAATGGGTGTTGACTTCCAAAGAATGGAAAAAAACATACTGTGGAAGTCAATGGGATCCATCAACTGTTTGGTCAATGAAATTCTTCAAAATATATATCCCTTTAATTTGTGAATCTTCCTGTAGCATATGACCAAAACTGGTTTTCTCATGGGATCTTTATAGGTAGGTGTGGGTCCAGGAGAGGGCTTCAACGTCAACATTGCCTGGACTGGCGGAGTGGAGCCACCTATGGGTGATGTGGAGTATCTGACTGCCTTCAGGTGAGACATGCACTTGGGGGAAAAATGCTAAAAATAACTCTCTTTCAACATTAAAAACATTTTTTTTTTCTGAACCCATTACATGGTTTGAGGAGCTGTGCAGATCATTTGTAGTTCAAACACTTCCTGTCTGTGTGCTTGTAGAACGGTGGTGATGCCCATAGCCAATGAGTTCTCCCCGGATGTGGTGCTAGTGTCAGCCGGCTTTGATGCAGTGGAGGGCCACCAGTCCCCCCTCGGTGGATACAACGTCACCGCCAAATGTGAGTTTGCTGTTTTTCTGTTTCCAGAACCAGAGGTCAGATGGCACTAATTTGTACCCCCTAATTGCATAGATGAGTTGTATTATACACATAAAAGACTATTTAAAATGCAGTCATACAAGGACTACCTAAGATCTTCTTGGTCAATAAATATTGCTGTCATACTGGTCGTACCACTAGACCATATTGACTTGATCGAACTATAGTCTTTTTCACTTTTAACCTGCATTTCTGTTAAAATTGGGGGCGTTTAAGGTTTTTCATGAAGGCTTTTGAGTTTGTTTATAGTTCATGAATCACCCAGCATGCTCCTGGCTCTCTGCATAGGTTTCGGCCATCTCACTAAGCAGTTGATGAAGTTGGCTGGTGGCCGTGTGGTTTTGGCACTGGAAGGAGGTCACGACCTCACCGCCATATGTGACGCATCTGAATCCTGCGTGGCTGCATTGCTTGGAGACGAGGTGCCCATCATTCATTCACACACATCCAACTAGCACACGATAGGATTGTATAGGATGCTCTATTTTAATTCTCATGTTCTGTTTTGGGGTCTCAGTGATAAAACAAAGGGTTAAATCTTAAATAATATCTGTCTGCTAGCATTTAATAATACCAGGGGTACATAATAAAAGATCATGTAGAGTAAATAAGTTCATTTCAAAATTGCTGTTATTATTTTTAAACGCATCATTGGTGTCTCTGGGACCCTAAACATAAAAACAGTAAGGTCAATATCAGCAGAACATGAGCTTTTAATAGCTTAAAATAAGTCACATACTCTCTTTGAGTACAGTTGGTACTACTTTAAATGTGTGTAGTATGAGTATTATACAGATGAACTACATGCGACATGTTGTCATTGTCATGTGACCTACAAGAATGAGTTGCTTCACTTCAATGCCCTTTACCAATCCTCTCTCTTCCCCTCATGGGATTGTGTCCATTGGACGTGCACTTCTCACCGCAAATAGTTGATTATCCCAGGGTTCCCACGGATCCTTGAAATCATTGAAAGTTTGTGAATCTGAAAACAAAATTCAAGGCCCTGGAAAGTTTTTGAAAATAGATACAGGTCCTTGAAAGTGCTTGAATTTATTTTGTGCAAGAGCTTTTCCCTCCGGTCTGCTAATGTGTTATTTCACCTACACTTCAGGGCCTATGCACACTAGCTTGCTTGATTTACAACAGTTGCTCACATTTATGCGTTACGTTAAGTGTTTCCCATCTACACTATGTTGTCCCCACATTAAGTACTTGAATTTGAGGGTGTTGGAACTGGAAAGTCCTTAAAAGGTCCTTGACTTTGAAGTTAACCAAGTAGTAGTGTAGTGTTCCTGCGGGTGAAATAAACTTAAATTATTTTATTTCTTGATCTATTAATGTTTTGTGTGTGTGTGTGTGTGTGTGTTGCAGTTGGATCCTCTGCCACTAATGGTACTTCAACAGAAACCGTGTCCAAAAGCAACAGCCTCTCTAGAGAGAGTCATTGAGATTCAGAGTAAGTGAGAAACCGAAGGAAACTTGGTTAAGAATTACATTAATTTCTACATTCAGTCCCTGAGAAAGTGTGTTCAGTAGGGTTTTATATTTAGAAATTTCTTTAAAGGCACACCGTGTAAGATTTTTTTGGATTAAAATATCCAAAAACCACTAGAACAATGTTATATATTTTGTTGAATTGTGTACTTGCATTATCCCACGTTTCTAAGAATGTTTAAACCCAAAGACATCATAAACCCAATGATGTCATTGATTGCGTCACCATACCCGCGTTACCCTCGATTATTTCGTAGAAACCATGCTGAGTGAACGCACAGAGTAGCATTTTAACAACTTTCATCCCACTCAAATGTATCTAATATGATAAAACATCCACATATTCCACATACACATGACTGGAATAGCTGAAGCGGCCTGTGGCCATTAGCCATCAATATGAACATTAGGTCATCCATGAATATGATTTCTGCCCGAGACCCTGTCATATCCTCCACTGGCTGTAGAGGTGAAGACAACAACTCCCATGATTCTGCGAAATCAAGGCATCATCAAGCTATGCCTTTTTAAATAAGTGACCTCTAGCAGTGAAAAATCACATAGTGTGCCTTTAATGTTTATTAGAAGCTTATTTGTTTTTGTTCAGACATAGCATAGAAAACGTTAACGTTAATCAGTTTTGAGGTCTTGATATGTAATTGCCGATCATTGTTTCTTTATCTTCTCGTGACCTGTAGGTAAACACTGGACATCTCTGCAGAGGTTGGCTCCTACAGTGGGTCAGTCCCTCCTGGACGCTCAGAGACGAGAGAAGGACGAGGCAGACACTTTGACCGCCATGGCCTCTCTCACAGTGGACAACGATCAGCAAACGACTTCCACAGAAACCAGCAGGTATCGCAACTGGAGTCCAGTCTGTTGTTATACACCAACGTTTAACATATAACTTTAGCCAATTATTTCTTCCTCAGATCTGCAGAGGAGCCAATGGAGGAGGAGCCCGTGTTGTAGAAGAGCGAGTAAAGTACATCACTGCTCCAACCTTCTCGTCCGCGTGTGCTTGGCACTGGTCACCCTGACGTCACGCCTCATGTTCCTCCTCCCAGCTCTTTGATTGGTTCCCTCGGTCCTTCACTCATTTCCAGGTGCTTGACTGACACGTTCACAGCCCACCCACTTTCGCTTTTCCGAGGTAAAGCATAGCAAACTGTTGCCGAAAGGGGATGGCAAAGGCATGATGGGTAATTGCAGGACCACTCGGTGAGGGTTGCTCAGCTGGATAGGCCGAACAATGGAGTACTCTTCAGAGAAAATCCTTTGATATTTCAATTTATCATTGTATTGAACTGGGGACGTAAAGAAGAAAATGCGACAAAACAAAAAGTAGAGGAGGAGGAAGGGAAAAACGACACGACAGCGTGTGGATGTTGTTGCTCGGAGGGCCTCGAAATAAGCTTTGTTTTCTGTACAAAGTATAAGAAATGTACAAAGCTCCAAAAAAAAAAGCCAACAAGCAGCAAAAATACTTCAGCACAAAACACACATATACACTCATTCACAAACGAACATGGTTCCCAAGAGGAACCAGATGTTCAGGTCGTGACAAAACACCTTTTGCAGACAAGTATACTCGTTTACACTGTACCGTGTCGATTATTTGGTATACTTTTGCATCTGTATGATAACCTGTTGTGAAAAGCACACAAACATATGAGAAATATAAATAAATATATATATATAAATATACATACATACATGCATACATACATACATACATATAAGCATATGTGTTTTGTGTGGACCGTATACACAATTGAACACTGAAAAATATATAAATACTTTATATCTCCTTTATGAAACATTTTCTTATCAGCTGTGGTTGTACATAGAGTAAAAGCGCCTGCAGACTTTTATCTGGAAGTGGAAGAGCGATGGTTAGCCTTTTTTTTCCCAGAAGCATTTCTTTCTTTCTTTTTTCAGAGAAAACAGTACTTTTTTTGGAATATACAGCTTTGCTATAACATGCTCGCACATAAACTTAAATAACGGCAACCCATCCGTTTTACGACAAAGGTGTAAAATACGGAGAAAGGATTTTCAAAGCGTCAATCTCGACCTTCGTGGAGAACGAGGAAAGACGCGTTGTGGTAATGTCTGAAGAAAGACTTCTCCTTTTTTTTTTTTCAAAGAACTTGGTGCCTTTTATACTAAGGAAAACATTACCAATACTTAACAAAAATCGCAAATCCTCAGAGTTAACGTTCATTGATTTGTGTTGATTTTCAAATTGCCTTAATTTTTTCAAAGAAAAGTAATTTCAGCCATGAACCACAGAGCAGCACAAAAAGATTATCATCTTCCTCTCTGCCCCGGTTTCTTTTCTTTCTTTCTCATTGTTTTCCTTTTTTTTTTTTTAAGATGTAAATGTTGTGTTCTTGGAAAAAGGGTTTGATACTCCTCCTTTTTTATTTCACTGTTAACGAAAGAACGAAATTCAGCGATTGTTTTATTTATCAGTCCTGTGCGATAGACTAGCACATGACGTGATTCGTTTGGAAACACTGACAATGTCGTGACCAACTTCCTGTTTGTTTTCTTTATATTAACGCCACCTTCCTTTATACATGTATTTGTTTGGCTCCCTTACACTTTATTTCCATTGGCGAGAGAGTGTTAGCGGTGACTTTTTTTATTAAAACATTTCCTTTTTTTTGTACAAAAATGTAAACGAAAACAAGAAAAGAGTCAGTGTTAATTTCATCGTTTGATTTGAAGTATTCTCTGATAAGGAATGTACAGCGTGGTACAGATATTATTGATGATGTTGATTTATGTCACTGTGCAGTGCATTTGGCATTGTCCTTTTTCAGGATTTAAGGATATATTTTTTTTCCGGCAATAAGAGTGACTAGGCTACCACTTTTTTTTGTTTAATACTGAAATACTACAACCTTTTGGTCATCTTTTGATATAGCTTTTGTGCTATGAATATGGTTATTTTTCACCAGACTAATTAGTATTGTTCATAACAGTTTGTTGTATGCTGATTAATCACTTGTGCACTTGTGGATGAAATGCAACGGCTTGTTTATGACCCTGAAATAATCATCCTTTATTACATTTTCACTGTGTGACAACAGTTTTGGGGGGCCAAATTCGATTTAATCTACTGCGTCTTTATTCAGCAATGTCACAGAAGCAACATTACTCGGTCTGAGAGGTGACAACGTGTCTAATGGCAAGTACTTTCAGTGAGACTGAACTGGGTCTCAAACATCGTGCACTAATTCTACACTGTAGGTCCGAACCTAATTGTGTTTTTTTTTTTTTTTTTTTTCGGTTCTCAGACGCAAATTATGAGGCATTAAAAGCAAAGTGACTTATCTCAGCAAATGCGTTTAAATGACACGTGAACTCTCTCGTCAGCGTTTTTTCTTTGTGTATGTTCATTGGTTCACCGATGAACTGTTGATTTCAGTTGAAGCGACGCGTTTCTTGACTCTGCTCTCATTTGATTTATTTATTTGGAGTCAGAAATGGCTGCTAAAAGCAAGTTGCGTTGCTTCTGGATCAATGCTTGTCTCGTTGTAAATCTACGAAAAGTTAAGTACCTGCATTTTGTCTCTTCTCTTTGACAGCCTCGTAGCCTGCAAGGCAATAACAATACAAAGTGATCAAAAAAAAAAGAAAAAAGGCCAGTTTTTTCACACAACAACAGTCCTCTAAGAAGAGCCATGTCACCATTGGATAAAGTATTTAGACGTCCGAACTGTATGTTTGAAACACTAAAGTCGACTGTTTGTTTCGCGGTTAAAGAGAAACAGGAAACAAACACTTTGTGAAAATCAGGCTAACGCTAGCCTCTGTACTTAGATACTGTAATATACACTAAGAGAATTTCCCTCTTCTATGTGGCTGTCTAAATCAGGAACTACTGTGATGATCAGGTTTTGTAACGTTTGGATGTAGATCACCAACCATTTGTGCATAGTTTTGTATCTTCACCCTATATGGTGTCAAAGAGTTTATTGACCGTGCAGTTGGTGGCGAAAGCTTTTTCTCTCGTTTTAGTTTTAAGGATGAATCCAGCTGGCATGTTGGTCCCTTTTTGAGACCTGAACCTTCCCCTCGGGTGTGTTGGGTTAAGCAATACATAGAGAGGGAAAATAATCGATCAGACGTAATACAGCGTTCTTGAACAAGGCATTGAGGGGAGGCTGTTGGTTTTACGCAATGATCTTTACACAAAGAAAACAACGTGAATGGCCTTACGACGGACACCGGGAAACCTCTGTATATGTAAAAGACATCGACATTCGCAATGGAAGATAGCTTTACTGTCTCTGCCACATATTTTGCTATTGGGTAAATATGTATATTTATTGATAATTCATATGTTGTGTATATGTTGTGACCTATCGTCGAGGTTCAAAGAGTGCTTGTATATTTTTTGACTTTTTTGAAAGAGAGGTTGTGACTCCTTCACTGTCCCTTCGTTTCTTTGCTGTTCTACATCACTTGTTGTGATTGGTCGTTTCAATTTGTGAGACCTTTTAACCTTACATTTTTAAGATCCTTTCTCTCTGTCTCTCTCTCTAATCTCCTCTCTTTTTTGTCTATCTTCTGGTCATATTGATATGCAGAAGTTATCTGAAATTATCAAAGCACATTCCCTGATTTATTGTGTTCTTTCAATGCTTTCATGTTGCGACAATACAAAGGTGTGTATACTAACTGCTACACACGTGTATATAGGGTGCATATATGTGTACACATGTGCAATACACGCTATTTGAGCAATCTATTACTGTGACTATTAATCATTAAAAATTGCTGTCCCTTTGAATCTTGCGGGGGGTTTTTGTCATATCTTTATGCAACAATGAACTGCTACTACTAGGAAACCTTTGGGCCATTGGCAGTGTTGTGCAAGTTACTTCCAAACTGTAATACATTAGGTATTACTTGTTACTTTTATTTAAAAGTAATTCATTACCTTACAATATTACTGTCTCAGAATTGTAATGCGTTACATTACTCATGTATTACTTTTGAGTTACTTTCACCAAAATAACTAAGTAGAACTTAACTTTTGGGCTGTAACGAAATGAAACCAAAATCGCCATTCGCCACACGACTCAGATCCACGAACCTACAGAACATTTGAAGTTAACCACAAAACTAGTTGAGGATAAATTATTAAAAATTGGGGAAGTCCAGCATTATGGACATGACATTTGCAGTCAAAACTTGAAATAAAAATTCTCAGAAAATACATGTATTGAAACGTATATAGGCTACTTCCTTAAAGGACTCCAGACATTAGACAAATATCAGTCTATGTTTTATTTTTAATATTAGGGAAAAGACACACATTCATGCGTGACAAAAAAATAGGAGGCAAAATACATTTTTTGTAATTCTGTTAATTACACTGCGCAAATCGGATGAGGAAGGGTTGGCTCTCCAGTCTCCATAGAGCTTAAAATATTCATTTTATTTTAGTTTTCGTGTTCGCATTTATGAGGAAAAAACAATGTTACAGACACGACCACTCTGAACTGGCACTAAAAGACTGCTTTCAAACTTTCACACAGTCTGTTGCCTTTAAGAAGTAAAAGCAGACAACACACTGTAATACAACTGTAATACAAGCCTCACTGAACATGTAACGAGTAAAATATTACTGAAAATTGATTAGTAATGCCTTACACTACTGCGTTACAGCAAAAAGTAATATGTTACAGTAATGTATTACTTTTGTAATGCGTTACTCCCAACACTGGCCATTGGTGATACTGGACAAGACATTTAGTTTGTGAAATAAGTCTTTTGCCCTTTGTCTTAACTTCCTGCATTGTTGTCTAGATTTATATGCTCTTCTTATTGTCTTAAATGGGTTCAAATTGATGCATGGATATTTGTGACAAATATTTCATTTTAAAGCTAAACATAACCCTGATGCATTTGTTTTCATTCAGCTTGTCTCTATTCGTATATTTAAGATTTTGTAATATTACAATCTTCTTTAAAATAATTAAATCACTGATAATTGTCAATAATGTATTGTTACTATTATTATTATTTGTATTTTTTATTAGATTTATAATATATTTTTTATACAACTTTTTAAATATATTTTTTAATATTGTTATGTCATATTCTAATGTATTTTATGAGTAAATATTTCCATTAGTACTATGTTTTTCTGTAGCATAATAGACAATATAATATTGTTTGTGTGAGATACAAGTTTTTTTAGGTGTTTTCAAACATGAGAAAGTTCAGTGAAAAAAAAAAAATATATATATATATATATATATTTATTTATTTCAAAGTTATACCCGTTCTTTTTGAACAATGCTTTTTTGATCCACTTAAATTATGTTGATACTTTAATTGTGGATAGAAAACGGGTGCAATGTAATGTAAAATGATATTAAATGTAAACTGATTTAGACATTTATAATGTTTTTTTCCACTGTATAAAAGGGTCTTTATTCATAAAAAATAAATGTAACTGCCTTAAAGGGGGTCCCTCAAAAGCAGGCCATCATAGTTGGGGGTCTGGAGCATCAAAAAGTTTGAAAACCTCTGATTTAGGTCATAGAAGGTAACAACTGGCTCTCCTATAAAAATAATCCTGTGTTGGCCTATAAACCAGGGAGATGAGTAAGTGATGAGTGGTTAAATGAGGGCGTATTTGCACTGTAGTTGTAAGATATTCATGATCTACTACTCCATAGTAAAGCGGGCGTGGCTTCAATTGCAGCGCCCGGTTCACGTCACTTCATTCATCCCGCGGAACGCCCACTCGCGCGCCCACCCATGCTGACGCGGCTGCGCGTGTTTACGTGAGGCGAGTCGACTGCTCCCGTTTCCTGGCGGAGAAGATGGCGGCTCCTGGACCAGGGGAGTATTTCAGCGTCGGGAGCCATGTCTCCTGCCTCACCTGCCTGGGGCAGCGCTTGCAAGGAGAGGTCGTCGCTTTTGACTACCCGTCCAAGATGCTGACTTTGAGTATCCTTTTGTCGTCTCAGCTTGTCATTGAATCGTCGGGATCCACAACTGCAAGAGGCCTGGTCTGCGGGTATGCCAAAGATATTTTCACTACGGTGAAGTAAGTCCACTCGGCGTTCGCTTCCGTGTTTCGCGCATGCCGAGTCAGGTGGTGCGAATTTGAATCTCCGATTGGTTATTACATTTTTCTCTCGTGCTCTTTAGTTCGTAGCATGTGAGTGTAGTATCTTCTTTATGTCAATCAAACACAAATTGTGGACGAAATTTAGCTCTAATGTGTTAGTGTACTATAAACAATATGGTGTTTCAGACGACGAACAATACTAGGCCTAGGTGTCCTGTTCGTAGAACACCTTGAAATATCTATAAATATGAATAATCTTTTGAAAGTGCGCTGTAATGTAGCAAATGCTGCATTTAATTGTCCAGTTGTGCTGTGTATATTGTCTATTTAGTGGTGCTCATTTCTGTTGTTGAGCATGAAACGCTCGCAAAGTCGAGGTAATGTCTGATTGGCATTCCTTTAGTTGAGGGAGATTTTTTTTATTCAGTGAGTCGAGTCTTTTGAATCGTTTCGCTGCCCCTTTCTGTGGGTTACATCATTACGCCAGCTGTAAGCTGCAAGTAAATTTGTTTGGTTAAGAATAATAAAAATGAGTTTTAATTTAATTTAGTAAAATTCTGGGTATCAAACTATGAGGAAAGTGACAAAACAGACCAAAATTATATGGTTAACCATTTTCATTATTGTCCTTGTCATTTTAATGTATGGTCATTTGTCATATTTACACAATAATTCTTTCACCACCGTAAATATAAAATGACGTATGTATTATAAATAAACGGAGCTCTCAGCTTTTTGTGAGAGCGAACGACTAGAGGATTTGATTCGCGCATTCTTTTCACTCAGTCGAACTGGTTCATAAATCGGTCTGAATGATTCATTAGTGAATTAGCCATATTATCCAGTAATCTCAAGCTACTGGAAAGGTCATTGAAAAGTCTGGTAAATTCAACTTCGAAAACGAGGATGCTTCTGACTTAAAATGAAGGGTTTCGGCATGTTATGTGTAGTATCGTTGCAACTGCAGTCCCGGCCTGAGCATAATGGAAGTGAAAGAGGGGTGGACAGGCTGTCAACTACAGCATTGATGCTCACCCATACACAGATCTGCGCATGCGTGCTTAGGGGGCGTCAGCTAGCCTCAACGCTAACATCCGAGTTTCTCTGCCTGACACATAATGCGCACTCTAACATACAATCACTGTGGTGTGTGCGTCTAAATGATCATTTCACTGCATTTATACACAAAGTATATAATTTTCCCTAGCTCCATGCCTTAGTTTTATCAGTGCATTGATTAGAAAATGCAGAGTTCCCTCTGGTTTGATGGCTAACCTCCTGATGTGCTGCCATTCCATCTAAAATGGAAAAGAGCTTTGAAATTTGACTATAATTAGATTTGACAAGTTATCTGAGGTATATTTTTACTGCCTGCCGAAAGCTACAGAACACACAGAGGCAAATGGATTTCTGCAATTCACAGAAACAACTGGACTCCACACAGCGAAACGTGAATTTGCAATTATTTTGTCAGTTTAATTTTGGGGTAAAATCATACACTATATTACATTGCTACATACTGTATTGACACAGACAACTCATCAATTAAATATTTACCATCCTATTTTCTGTATAATTGGATGTTTTTAAGAAAACAATGACAAAAACTATACTAGTTTTAGGGCTAGACAAGATGATCGTTTGTTTTACTCACGTTTTCGCCGTTTCCCCACAAATGCTACAAATCCAGTCATGCAACAGCACTCATAAAGCTTGACAGCTAATATAGTGTCGAATTGCCGACATCACTAGTTTGCTGCTTTGGTTTTCTTCCCGTTTTAAGTATTAAAAAGAATTGTTTACATAAAACATCATAAAAAGCCAGTGGTTTATGGAGACTTGATGATGGTTTTGATTTTAATGTTTAAACCATTGCACATCTTCTCAAAAATATCTGAATACCTTTAAAGTCGGCATAAAAATTGGTTTTGTCAAATAGTATTGTCTTCCCTATTGTAGCCACTGGAAACGGCTTCTCGAATAAGAAAGAATACGGGGGCGAGACTTGATTGTATCGTTAAATGGTTGTGGTTTGCTATTGCTGTGATGCCATTTGAGTAACAAGTTGTCTTGTCCTCGCGCGCTCCAAGTTGAATGCGACTCGTATCTGATTACACTGTCATGTTAGTATGCAGCCTCCACCATGACACTCATCTCCTAAATGACAGACATTCATGTTATTTAATCCTGTTTGTTAACATGAGATTCTAAACATGAAACTGGAGTGGAGAAATACACAAAGTAGGGCTTTCAGCTGATCTACAGCATTGATCCCATTATAATACCCATCTAGAAGGCTTCTATCTCGTACATTGCTTTAATAAATACACATTTGCCAAACAACTACCTTGACTCTTGACCGTATCAGAATGTGCCCCGTCCAGTGGTAAACCCAACCTCAGCGATGTGGTGCTTGTTAACTTGGCCTACGTGTCCGAAGTGGACATCATCAGTGACCGTGCTGAAACTCCTCCCCCTTTAGCAACTCTCAATTTTAGCAAGGTAAGCGCAAATTACGTCCAATTTTCTTTTGCTATCTAGTAATCTATGATTAAGAAAGGTGTTCTAATTCATGTCGTCTTTTTCTCCATTGCTGTTTTCAGCTTGTGAATAGAGCACGGGCGGAAAAGGAAGATAAGTTGTCTCAAGCTTATGCAATTAGTGCTGGTGTTTCTGTAGAGGGTCAACTGCTGTTCCAGACCATTCATAAAACGTAAGTGAGACTCGAATTGATGCGTTCACTTTCAATTGGCTAACCTTTGGGCTTTTCCGCAGTTCAATAAAGGGACTCTTTTTCTGAATTTTTCTGTCGTTTAATTACTTACTTTTGATGCAATTGCGTTAAATACTGTATATATTATAGAGTAATTCTATATAAAACAGTAGTGGATTTAACCTTATTCCCTTTAAATACTTTGGTCAGTTCAAGAATATTTTATTCCGTTTTATATTATAAAACTATTCGTTTAATTTGAGAGTAATTAATACAATAATCTTATTACACTGTTGAAAATGTAATAAGTAGCTAGTAATAAATGACTTTTTTTTAGAGTAACTTACCCAACACTGATCACAGTCTATACTAATTGAAATTGATATCTAGATCTATTATGTTCTGCTTTAGAGTTCTGTTTTTATTATGGTGAACGATCCTCAGAATTGTACGTAAATTAAGAGATATGATTGTATCAAGCAACTTTACCTTGAACAGAATGAATCGTTCACGTTTTTCCTCCTCGTCTTTATCCGCAGCATCAAAGACTGCAAATGGCAGGAGAAAAACATCCTAGTGATGGATGATGTGGTCATCAGTCCGCCATACCAAGTGGACAACTGTAAAGGCAAAGAGGGCAGCGCTTTAAGCCACGTGCGGAAAATAGTAAGTCGTCTCAACTCTGCACTGTATTATCCAGTGGTGTTAAAGTTTAGGGTCAGTAAAATTATCATCACTGTTCAAAACAGCTGTGCTGCTTAATATAATTTATTTCTATATTTTTTTATGAAATTAATACATTTGTTTAATTCAAAGAATCCTGAAAAAGATGCATTTTGCTTTCCATATAGATTAAGCAGCACAACTGTTTTTAACAGTTAAGAAAAAGAAATAAGTTGGCACAGGTTGTTTTAACGAGTCTTTAAAGAGATAGTTCACCCAAAAATAAATGCTGTCATTATTTACTCTCCCTCATGTTGTTCCAAACCCGTAAGACTTTCATTCATCTTAAAAACACAAATGAAGATCTTTTTGATGAAATCTGAGAGATTTCTTTCCCTCAATTGACCGCTATGCAAATGACACTTTGACGCTTCAAAAAGTTCATAAAGAGACCATAAAACTAATCCATATGAATTGAGTGGTTTAGTCCAAAATTTTCTATGAAGACTAGATCTCTTTATATGATGAACAGATTGAATTTAGGGTTATATTTGCATATAAACATTTATCAACTGTAGTAAATGGAAGCTTGAACATGTTTGCTCGACATGCAAGAACATGCAATGAGGTTCATTCTTGTTGCATGACACGTTGTTGCGTTGTTGGTTTGTTCTCGCACGTCAAGCAGGTTCAGTAGAGCTTCTGTTTATATTTGCTAATCAGTGTTTAAAGGAACCGTATGTAAGAAATGGTTTCAGTTAATCATAAAATGGCCCTGATATGTCACTAGACATTAAGAAATCATGTTCATTTCAAATACTTATATCACTGACAACAGTAGTCTGGCTAAGATATTGTTATTTAAAAAGTGAAGTTGCAGCCCTCAACTGATGTTGTGTTTTGGTCTGATGCTCCACCCTCCACCGATCGACCAGTCACGGAGTCAGTAGTGTTGTGGCATCCGAGTTGCCAGCTCTGCTCTATTGACCACAGCTGCAGCTACAAATGTCGGATAAAAAAAATGTCTAACGTTACGAATCCAAAAAAACCTTGTTATGATTCTGAAATACTTCGTGACAAAGTCTGAAATAAAACAAGGATTTGTAAGGATTGGCAACCTCCAATCAGGGGGGAGGGAATACACCGCTCTACAGTAATTTGAAAGTGATTACAGTA
This sequence comes from Pimephales promelas, assembly GCF_988280905.1. Lineage (NCBI taxonomy): Eukaryota > Metazoa > Chordata > Actinopteri > Cypriniformes > Leuciscidae > Pimephales > Pimephales promelas. The sequence goes on along the minus strand of NC_142771.1, from coordinate 17,594,217 downwards.
CCAGTTTTGGCCACAATCGTACATACGGTTCCTTTAAATGTGAATAATAGATAAATACTAGAGCTGTCAAATGATTAATCGTGATTAATCACATACAAAATAAAAGTTTTTGTTTACATAATATATGTGGGTGTACTGTGTATAATTTTATATATATATATATATATATATATATATACTGTGTATATATATATATATATATATATATATATACTGTATATATATATATATATATATATATATATACTGTATATATATATATAAATACACACATGCTTGTATATATTTAAGAAATATTTTCATGTATATACTGTATATAGCTTTATATATAATTTATTTTACATATAAATATAAATATTTTATATATAAATAATATTTTTTCTCTTAAATATACATGCATGTGTGTGTATTTATATATACAAAATAATTATACACAGTGCACCCACATATATTATGTAAACACAAACTTTTATTTTAGATGTGATTAATCATTTGACAGCCCTAATAAATTCCTAAAAGAAGCATAGGTCTCAATCATTTTGCTATCAGATATGTTATCATCTCGGATCACGATTCCCTCGGGGTAAAGCTAGGGTTCTTTCCTCATTCGACTGCTGCTTGGATTTATTGAAATTTCTCATTGTGGTGGTGTTGAGATTATGATAAATCAGTTTAATTAATTTGATTCAAAGTAATTCAATTTTGTAATTTAGTAAGATAATAAAAGTAATTCCAAACTTCTCGAGTCAGACAAAGACATTATGTGTTCAAAAACAATCAACTTGTTAACACGCTCCACAGCGCCACCCAGTGTATTTAATTCTAACTGCGAGTTAGTGCTTCGGATTTATCAGTGATTCGCTGCATTAATGGCCCGCAAAGCAAAAGTCAAAGTGTCAGTTGTGTTTCTGTCTATGGAGGGACAGAAAGCTCTCAGAATTCATTAAAAAATATCTTCATTTGTGTTCTGAAGATGAACGAAAGACTTACGGGTCTGGAGCGATATGAGAGTAAGTAGTTAATGATAGAATATACATTTTTTTGGTGAACTAATAACCCTTAGAATCATTTTCCTCAGGAATTTACAGACATACAAGTTATTAGCATTTCTAAACAAAAAATCTTGTTGATTTATAAATAACAATTATATTATTGTGAGGTGTTTTACTTTGCGAATCTTTGTATTTTGTCCACAGGTTGAGAAACATTTTCGGGATGTGGAGAGCCAAAAATCAGTGCCGCATTCACAACAAGCTCAACAAACACAGAAGGACTCTGCTTTATCATCATGAGCCCAGGCTCAGAGAGAGGAAACAATATGCTGACAAAGAAAGTGTTGTTTGTTTTAAATTAATAATTTCTGATGTTGTTTTTTTTTTTTTTTTTTTTTTTTTTTTAAACCAATTGCCAGACAAAGGTTGAGATAGCTGATACTCAGCGTTTTGAGCAGGGACGACGGTCCACATCTGAAGAGAAAAATGCTTCCATTTACAAAAGAGAGGGCAAAAATAGAGTGCTGTCTTAGAATATCATTTCATATAGAAAACATGCTTTCCAACATCATTAACTCACTAAACCTACCATGCTGGGTCTCTCATTTTTTTCCTCCTCTTATTAAATAACCCATGTGTTTTTCATCTCATTTGGTTAGCCACCAAAAAAAAAAAATCACATTTTCAGTTCAAATCCATGATCTTGTGTTGTGCCACATTTTTTAGTGGTAGAAAGGGTGTGAGGGTGGAACAAAAACAATTTTCTTAAGGTAGACTGGATAATTATTGTATGATTTCTTTAGCAGCAAATACGAAGTTTATTTTGTAGGTTTAGAATTATTGAGGGCTGAAGGCACAGCATGGGAAACTGAATTGCACTTAGCATCGACCCAACATCTTATTTTTATATAACTTTTTTCTTTTTTTTTACTTTTGTCACTTTTTAAGTGATAGACGAAGGAGTAACACTCTTGAGTGCTGTAAGCATCCTTTCAGTTTACTTGTAGAACGTGGTCTTGTTGTCTCTCTTCAGCTCCGGGTGCAGTTGACCAAGAGAGAAATGGAGAGCCAAGACTACTTGGCGCTATCTTTTTTTTTTTTTTGTCATTTTCTTCCATATTGGTCCTGTACTTGCCATTTTGAATACCTCTTCCATAGTGGGACCATTTTCTATGATGCAATGTTTGTTTGTATTATTATTTCCAAACACATCCAAACTGGAAGGGTACATGCAGTGACCAATGAGAGACTCACGCCTCTCTTTGACTTTTTGCATTCCTTCGTTATTCCAGCGACGGTCAATTTTCTTCAGATATGTGTCGGCGTAAGACGGCTCATATCATGCTCATCTCTCGCGACAGAACTGCTCTCTTTCTGAACGGGAATATTTGTAATCGCCTGTTTGGGAAAAAGAAATGTTAAAGTGAAATCTTGCCATGTTAAGAGACTGGGATGGGCGGCACTGGCTCAAAGCCGAAAGCCTCCCCATCCCAGCCTCGTGAACCTCGTAGCCTGATTGAGGCTCAAGGAGTGGCGCCAAGCTGTGACGTGTATCCGGGTTGCATACCAGTTTATATCGCTGTGTTGACAAGGATGCTGTTCGCCTATAGGTTTCTTTCGCAGTATTTTATTTTTTATTTTAAATAGTTATGAAGAAATAAAAAAAGAGAAAAGTGAGATTTGTCTTGTTTTAATCCCTCTTCTAGTAGTGGTCTGAGTCAACTGCTTGTCTTCCACTGCATCTTTAATAGTAACCCCATATTATGTTATGGTAACATAATGGGGACAGAATAAGATGGTGACTCATTTTCAATGAATCAAAGGGGATCCCTTGCCGTTTAATGAGTTTGAATGAATATTTACAGACAAAATATGCCATTGACTGGAATGAATGATTAATGTTGAGGGTTTTTCAATTATTCATGTACAAACATATGCATTATTTAAACCCACATGATCTCGTATTCCTGCCCCACATCGCACATGGTGTTGGGGTGTTGGGACTGCTAGCCACATTGGCACGTTAACCCAAATGTAATGGGGTTTTACTTGAAACAAAAAAGGAAACGCCAGAAATAATAGAAGGGACTGTCTGTTTAAGTCAAGATTCATTGATGTTATTTTTTGTCATATAAAAAACAAAATGATTGGTGACTAAGGGAGGCTTTCATTCGTGCATAACTTTAAAAAATATAGCAGACTATGGGTGTCTAATGGTGAGTAAATAATGACTTTATTTCGGGTGTACTGTCTCTTTAAGTCGGTATATAAGACGGATCCGTTCAAAATGGGTTAAAAACTGAAACCATTGCGTAATCCGCTTGCGCCTTTAAAAATCCATTTGAGACTAAATTCAGGGGATTTAAAGCAGTAATTCTGTGTTATATAATCTCTCGTCTGGCATTGATATATTTCTAAATTTAAACATCCACGAATTTGGCTGAGGTTATTGTGCGTAATTAAATCACATTGGACACTACGAATTGTATATAAAGTTATTTTTAAATAAAAAGAAAATGCAAAGTTGGCTACGTTATATGCCTACAAGTATATCCGTGGTTTAAAACGTAGGCTATTGGATTGACCAAATGTGACAGCTGCCCACTGCCCTGCCCTGCCCTCCAGAGTGACCTCAAATTGTTCTTTTGAGTCGAATCTTTTCATTTGAATCTTTCGCTTAAATCGTTTGAAATTGACTGTTACAAATACCGCTCTGGAAATGTTTACACGATTTGTTACCACATTCTTTGAGTAAATGAAAACATGTAGTCATGTTTAAATAGCCTATATCAAATTTTAATACATTCAAATGATTTATTAAAACAAACAAAATTTTAAGCACAAATAATTTGATTCTTTTCAAATTAGCCTACTTTTTACTGAATAATGGGTGTAGCGGTTTCTGTTGCGGTGAACAGAAATGTGCAGCAGGTCATTATAAAACGTATAAGAATCCCTGATTGTTTTTAACCGGTTCTTTTGAAAGAACCGATTCGCGGAAGTGAGTCTGTCTTCCCATCACTTTGTCTGCTGCCTGTCTTGGTGTGGAGCAGACTGTAAAAAAAAAGAGTGTGTGTGGAGCCGGAGTAATTGAGAAGCTGACAAGAAGGCTATTAAGTGGAGGAAATGAATACAGTAGCCTAGACTATAACTGTTTTTACTCATATTATTTGTATGCTTCTACTAGTCCACACACTGTGACCGTGTGGGGCTTATAAATTGAGTCGCATATGGTTTTAAGGCGATTAAGTGCTTTTGACAGACATTTCAGCTGCACTGAAACAGACTGCGAATATTCTGCTGATCTGTAAAAGTCTGTTTTTGATATTCCAATACTGAAACAAATGCAACTCCGTTTATCACAGAGATCTCGCTCCTCTTCCAAAAGCTGAGGTTCCGTGAATGGTCCTGATCAAACATTTCACGTTTTGCTCCATGTAGATCTCTTGAATCTGTCATCACATCATGTTGCCTTCTGTCGCGATGCTTTTACTCTTTCTTTCTCCGTCGAGGAGCTCAAGACTGTGTCACCTCTGCCAGTGCTATGAACACTCAGATCTGGTGGATTGCCATGCCAGGGGTTTTGAGGATATCCCACATGGACTTCCCCACGGCACCTGGCTCCTAGACCTTGGAGGAAACAAGCTTACGGAGATCCGGAGTCGAGCTTTCGCTGGCCTTTGGTCTTTACGTATTCTAGTGCTCTCGGACAGCAGCATCCAGGTTCTTCATTCGCAGGTAGGACCATTTATTAAATCCATGGGCTATAGCCTAAGCCTACTCAAAAATAAAAGGTCTTTATGGCCATATTCCTTGAAGAACATTTAACATTCAGGGAACCTTTTCATACTTTGCACTATTTGTTCTTTACACTCTTTAAAATAAAGGTTCCTAAAGGGGGACCTAACCTAACTTGAAAGAACCATTTTTTTGTCGTGCGAAGACCATTTTAAGAAATATTTAGTGGAGGTAAAATGTTCCCTTCATGGGATGTTAAAGATTCTTCATTTTATGCTAATAAAATGAATTATTATTTAGTGGAAAAACGTTTACAATAATACGTTTGTGCGTTACCAAAAATAAAAACATTACTGCGAAGTGCGAAACAACAAGTATAGCCTACGTGCTTAAGTCGCTGTCCGTTCGTGCTAATGTCAACTGTCATTTTGGCTTCATTGTGTCATTTTGGCTTCATTGTGGCTAATAACTTTTGGCATAAAGTTAAAATATTTGTCATACCTGACCAGAAGATGTTCAACACTTTTCCTAGGGAAGGATTAAAGGATATCTTTGTAAAAGCTAACGTTAGCATATAGGCGTCGATTTCGGTGGGCACGCCTCCCCAACAGATTTCGTTAGTCCTTTTGTACTCACCATTTTTGGAAACATTAAGGCACGGATGTACCTAATTCAAATAAAACATCTCCAGTTAACTAGCAGACCATTAATTTAGTTCCCTCTTAAATAAGAGATCTAGCCTTAAAATGTTTTGTTTTTTAAATCAAGCCGAGCGCTTTTTGCCGCTGCTGTCAGTTGCATGGATACAGTGTGGCTCGCGCAGTCTTTACTCGGACGCTCACTTCAATTTATCAAATGGAAAAAAGTAATCAGATGGAAAACAATTTAAAAAATAAAATGTTCCATAATCATCACAATATGAATTAAATTAAAAAAAATGATTCTTATTAAAGTTACTAATGTTATTCAGAGAAGAGCCTGAATTTTCTCTCATTTTCTTTTGTTGTTTGATCAACATTTAAATGACAGAGAGAGCAGAAGGTTTATTAGGCTGCTGTCACTTTAAGACCTAAACTAACAAGCATTTGATTACTTTCCCCGCTGTTATGTCACTGAAGTAACTAAGCACCCAAAACAGACATTTTGACATTTTTGCATGTATTTGTCCATGTAAGCACACGAAGCCCAAAGCCTGTACTTGTCCGTGTTTCTCTCCATCTTGGATCGCACAGGCAGAAAGCCTCCTCTTTCGCCGCTCAATGGCATTAGATCATGCGGCTTGTTTGGATTTTAGGTATGGGTACCACCAGCACACCGCTTTAAAGGAAGGAACGGAGAGCGGAATCATGTTTTCATAATCGCTGGAAGCCAAAATCAAAACTAAAACACAGGCCAAAATTATTACAAAATTGCTACTTTATCTGTATCTGATTCAGAAAGAGCAGAAATCTGTGAGAAATATAATGACCCAATGACAAAAAAACTGATAAATAATAAGCTGTTATGTTGGAGCAATAGTAGTGGGCAGCGCTGTGTCGTATGCCATTGCTGTGCACAAAGCAACATGCGTTCGAGTCTCAGGCTGTGTGCACAGTAACGATCTGAGGGAGAAAACGCAAAAGTGGCGTTGCGTTGTCACTTTTTATTCTGCGTTTAGACGAGTGTTATGGGTGTGCATATGATGACGCAAAAGTGTGTAAAATTTTATGTGGTGTGTGCTCCAGGCAGCTAGGTGACAATGTGGAGCACTGCCAGACAACAACACCAAGTCCGTGCACCTGCGTACAACCTTCCCTGTCTAGCAGACTTTTGCGTTTTTACCCTTTACACTGGAACGCAGTGGTGGAGCGTTTTTAAGATTTCCACTCTGGAGGGTGGTTTCACTTTTTTGCGTTTTTAAGCCCCAAAAAAGGAAGAGCACATCAAATAAAATATTTTTACGTTTTCACCCGCGAGCGTTTTTGTGTAAACGGGACCTCAGCTCAAGGTTCAGGCTTATTTGTGCATCAATGACGTCATCAGCGACTTCAAAAAATGTGCAGTCGTTCAACCTCTGCTGTATACGTTTACCAAATGTCTGTTTCCCCACAGGCTTTTTTCTCTCTGTCCTATCTGGAGAAGTTGGACATGAGTCGTAACAACCTCACTAAGATCCCTCCTAATTTCTCTGAGAGTCTGTCTTCCCTGCGTGAATTGCGGCTGGACCACAATGCACTGGTGCTGTTGAAACCTGCAGGCCTAGAACATCTGGAAAACCTTGTGAAGCTGGACCTCAGCCACAATCGTATCCAATCTGTTGAACCTGGCGCGTTCCGTGGCCTGTCCCGCCTGCGCCACCTTTACCTCCAAGGGAACCGCCTGGCTGTTCTGCGAGACGGATCCTTCACCATGCTGCCCGGACTGGAAGTTCTGCTCCTGGGGAACAACAACATCTCTCGGATCGAGGTAAATGCACTAGCACCATTGCACAGTCTTTCTTTGTTGGGCTTGGAGGCGAATCATCTGGAACACCTGAACTTCAAGACATTGCTGAGCTTGCACACGCCTGCTACGCACCTGCAGTTGGCTGGGAACCCGTGGAACTGTGACTGCGACCTGCACCGTGTCTTCAGCAAGCTGCTTAGTGTGAGGCACCTCCTTGTGGACGACTATCACAACATAACATGTCGGGAGCCCTGGCAGCTTGCCGGAGCCTCTTTGGCTTGGGTGGACAGCCAGTTGTGTGTGGCTGAGACTGTTACGGTGTTAGTCATCACTGCTACTGTGATCGTGACTGTCTTTGGTGCCTTGGTCATGGCGGAGAGAAAACGCAAGAGAAAATACTGGGAACAGAATGAGGGGGAACCGCAAGAGCAGTGAGGTGACTAAAGGCGCTTTTCCACTGCATAGTACGGTACGGTTCGGTTCGGTACGTCTCACTTGTGGTGCTTTTCCACTGCATGGTACGGTACAGTACGGTTCGCTTCAGGTCGCTTTAAATGGTACCTGGTCTGTTGAGGTTCCAAGCGTACCGTACCGGTACTAAAATGTGACGTGAAACACTGCAGATCACTGATTGGTCAGACAGAATCGTCACTACCAGCGTCACTACTAGCGTCATTGGATTTGCGACACGAGACACTTTTTTAGCAGTATTTTTGTTTTGCTGCCATCAGCCTCATTTTAAACACATTTTTCCGTCTAGCAGTTAAAAACAACCACATACCGAGAATCAGGAACATCATCCCCTCGATAGTCTCCATTGTTCCTGTGTTGTGGGTTTGAAAATGTGGCGCTTTTAAGATGATGTCATGGCAGTAGAGGTGCGCGCAAATAACGATCAGTCCCACACACTTTGAAGGGGTACTACTGCAGTGGAAACGAAAAGCGATCCGAACTGTTCCGCGCCTAGTCGAAGCGTACTGAACCGAACCGTACCGTACTATGCAGTGGAAAAGCGCCATTACACAGGAGGACAATACAGATTGAAAATACAGTTGCTTTGGCCTCTTTTCCCGACAGTTGATGTGGTGATTGAAATTGAGATTCTTATAATGCAAAACTTGGATAAAAGTATTGGTAACTTGAATCTGATGTAAATCTTTCTAATATGGGATGTTTTCAGATTACAATCTGTGCTAGCTAACCTGGTTGTGTATGTGTTATGAATTATATTACAGTAGACAACTAGACATCCTCTTTGCCACTTACAAAGTCAAAAGCTACCTTCAACTCTATCATTACCTTTACATAAAATGGCATAGCTATTTTGTTAATATATTTTTTTTTTACTTTTGATTTGTTCTCTCTCTCTCTCTCTCTCTCTCTCTCTCTCGCGCTCGTCTCGTCTTAACAATGACATAAGTCTTTCCCTTAGTGGTAATCTTGATGTTTTATACTGTTTCAATAGGATATGTTAATAATTATGTTCCGTAGTACAATAAAAACTAAATATATTGATACATTTAAATTGTATTTACTAACCGCTTCTGACAACTCATCGCCTGCGCCTGAAAACTTAGGCAGTGACTTGCCTGCTGCCTTATCGCGCATTGACTTTAGATGCAGTATTTGTGTACGAAGGTACCTCATGAAAAGGATTTTAGAAAGGCTTCTATGTCAGCATAACAGTTAAAAGATCTACAGCTAAACAGAGGTGATCACCAGGAAGATATTTCATTACTACAGTAGTCATTTCTGCCACCATGTCAAAAAGACACAAGGACACATTCTGCCAAAAGCCATCATGGGTCCTTGTAAGCCCAAAACGGACTGTTACTTTAATTTCCTTCTGGTTGGGTGTAAAGCCTAAAAGCTTAATTCTCTGCAACTGTCAAAGGATGATACATCAATTAATGTGCATGGTTCCTCAAGCACCACTTTCAAAACTATTGAACTTTCAAATCATAATTTCATGATACAGATTTAGTATCATTGCACGGAAGCCATTTAGGTTATTGTATCGATCTGTTTTAAAACAAGTACTAAATCAAGCACAAAAAGTGCGCTTTCCACTTAAGTTGAATCCTTATGTTCATTTGGCCAAAAGCAAGTTATTGAACTTTATAAAATTTTAAATATTTTTCTTCCACAAACTCATCGCTTTGCTTCAGAAGGCCTTTATTAATCCCCCGGAGCCACGTGGAGTTTGTTTATGATGGGTGGATGCTCTTTTTTGAGCTTCAAACTGATGGTGCAATTCACTGCCATTATAAAGCTTGGAAGCGTCAGGGTGTTTATTATACTCCTATTTTATTCATCTGAAAGAAGAAAGTCGTATACACCTAGGCTAGATAACTATAAATGATAACTTAACGTCCACACCAATGCACATTAACATTGTTTATTGTAAACGCGCACTGCAGTTTTGTCACTGCCTCTTTAAATGCTTGCACTGATTCTGAATGGATGTCAATGTTTTTATTGTTCGTCAAAAAAACATTTCTAAAAGTGATTCCAACGACATTGCTCTTATTGTAATGGGGACTCTGTTCATGCTATTCTTTCACATTTATAATGATTTTTAAAATTAGGCCTATTGTTATCGTCCTTTGTGTAAATGGGCTGTGGTGTCATAATGCACTCCGTCTCCTCTACATGCAAGAAGTAATGACCTGGCAGTCAGCGCTAGCAGATGGGGCGCTGTTTGTAAAGTGGCTAACTCTGAAAATAACAACATTTTGTCACATTTAGCTTCAATCTATGTTTAAAAAACTGGTATGAATTTTTGACGGTCACTTTTTAGCACATTTACATCTATATTTGTCAACTTAGAGACATTTTAAATAGTTAAATCTAAATATTAAATCCAAATCTAAATGTTAAATATAAATGTTAAATATAAATGTTAAATATAAATCTAAATGTTAAATCTAAATCTAAATGTTAAATATACATATAAATGTTAAATATAAATATAAATGTTGAATCTAAATGTTTAGGGTGAAACTAAATATTAGCTAATATGCAAATTGAAAATGCTACAGTATATGCTTCATACAGCTTCATACATTATATGTACAGGTAAAATGCATTGGAAACATTGCAGTCAAGTTGAAAGTAATGTCCTATCTTCGGTGCCAATAGCCTTGTGGGCAGCTCGGGTGACATGAGTTCAAGTTTTACAACATAATTGTATTTTGTAAATATAAACTTTATCCCCCAATTTTCCTTACTGTAAAAATAGCAGAGTATCATTCTTCAAAAAATTATTGTGTAGCCTACATTTATTTAGCATCGTAGCATATGTTGCACTGCATGATTTCAATTAAACTAGTTATAATTTATTTTCTATTGCACACACGGGAGCTCCTGACAGCTGATTCAGCCACGTGTCCTCGCCTAGACCATATTCACCCCTCCAAATCTGTGGTCAGTAAAGCTACAGGGGCCATTAGATTCCTCTGCACAACTCATGGCCAAAGTCAACAGCGGTTCGTCCGGTTGCAGGGCCATGGTCATCATGGCCGACCAGTTTTGGACGAAACCGTCAGCCCTGAGTCAGCAGAGAAGCGGTCATTATCAGCGGAGACTAGTCCCAGCGAACCTGCGCCTGAGGTCAGCCAGTGCTGCGGGACACGGCAGCAGAACCCCGGCGTGGACCCTACAGGAGCTCCCCAGCTACACCTCCCCGAGCGAGCTCAACCTCTGGTCCAACCGCACGCTGATCTACAGAGATGTCAAGGCTTTTCTCAATCAAATTGGAGGTGATCCACGTGAGGCTCGGTACTGGCTAACACACTTTCAGCGGGCCGGGTTATCTCCAGTGTTTGCAGTATTGCAGGTGCGTGTATTAAGACCAAAGTAAGAATATACAAGACAATTTTTGACGAATTAGCCTATATTATAGGCCTATATGCTTTTTTTAAAGCTCTTTTCTAAAAAGAGCTTTAATAACAATAATAACTGATATCTCAATTATTGATAAATTGTAGTATAATAATGTTTGTTTTATATTGAAAATATATTAGCTTATATTGTTGATGCATTTTTGTATTTTATATATATTTAAATCGATTCATTTAAAATTAATCCAATTCAACCTAATACTCTTAATAGCTTATAAAATAACAATTTAAGACTATACTTTTATACTGCTAGTTAATACTTTGACTCTTCAAACAGTTATGAATGTATTTTGTTCATGTGGTTAGCCTATAAAGTTAAGCTGTGAAATGTAAGGGATCAAACCTTAATCAAGCTGTTTGTGAAGCAATAACTTGTTTTAATATTTTACTTCTTGTTCTTAAGTAAATGCAACAATATATACATTGGAAAATTTGAGTCAACTTTAAATGCATATTAATTTATCTGTGCTTAAATATTTAAGTTAATTCAATGTGAAGACCATAACTCATATGTATATACACTGTCAAAAAATATTTCATTATTTGTAATTGCAACATTATTTCTAATAAGTCAAATAACGTAATATTTTAAGTTTCTGATGATTAAATCAATCACCTTTATTGTATTAACTAAATTTGTCTATTTCATTGAACTTAAATTTAACTCAGCCAGGTTACTTCATTTTTGAAGTTAATCCAACAATATTTTTCACAGTGATTGCGTAAATACTAAAATCTCAATGCAGGTCATTTTTATTTTAATTGTATAAACAGCTACATAGGCCTGTATAATTATTGATCAATTAAAAAAAATCATATATGTTGTTAAATAGTCTCAAGTGGCATATTTAACCAGGTTTAATCAGAAGCCAAACTTGAACATTTTATGTGAAGACTATACCGACTTGTCATCTATGCTGCTGCTCAAATTGTGCACGAGTGTTCATATCCTTTCAGTGGGTTTGTTGACTCTGCAGACAATTGAAGCCCTTTTCTGTTTCAGGATCACTGGTCAAACTAAATTAACCTTAGGTAGGATGCAATACGCTGCAGAAATCTGAGCTCTTCATAGAAGCGGACTCTTTCCAACATAGTCTAAATGATAAATAACAGTGATGTTTGTTGTGTTTGTAGGTATTTTGTAAAAACCTTAATGGCAGCTGAAACACGCGGTTGTTCCTTGGGTCATGACATTTCAAATAGACATCCGAAGCTGATATCCGTGTTGTCCTCCTCAGGTTGACACGTCAGTGTTTGATAGTCGTGAGATGGTTCAGAGCCTGGCCTTTGGACTCTCCTTCCTGCAGCGAATGGATATGAAGCTCGTGGTGGTGATGGGATTGCCTCCCGAGATGGAAGAAGAGGACTGTGACAAAACTGGGACTAATTCCTCCCTCGCCAGGACTGTGATGGTGAAACATTGCCAGGCTTTAACAGTAGCACTTCAGCACAACTCAGCCAATGTGATGCCCTTCTTTAGTTCAGAGGCCCTCTTACAACTACAGGACCCTCAGGATGAGAGCAGGTTTAGAAACCACTTCAAGACCCGTTCACACCAAGCGCGATAACATTTTTTAATATAAACGCACACTGGAGTTTTGCCACTGCCTCTTTAAATGCTTGCACTGGTTGCTTTATAGACGGGTGGATTCTGAATGGATGTCAATGTTTTTATTGTTCATCAAAAAAAAAAAAAAATTCTAAAAGTGATTCCAACGACATTGCCGTTATTGTTATAGTTGTAATGGGGACTCTATTTATGCTATTCTGCATATTTAGAATGATTTTTAAAACTAGGCCTATATTGTTATCGTCCTTTGTGTAAATGGGCCGTGGTGTCCCTGGATGGACTCCATCTAGTACACATCAGAGTCTCCTCTCTCTCTCTCTCACACACACACAAACCCTTTGTCTCTGTGTCCTCTATCAGCAGTGGTCCCTCAGTTGTTGTGGACTCAGCTCTTCTGCAGTGGACTCTGGACTGTAGAGTCATTCCGCTGGTCTGTCCCGTGGGCCGCGATGCAGGCGGTCGTTCTTCTGTTCTCAGCTCGATCCAGGTGACGGCAGCCGTCTCGCTGTCACTGCAGCCTCAGAAAGTCATATTCCTGAACAGCTCAGGGGGCCTCCGTAACCAAAACCACAAGGTACATTATAGTAATATGTGAATCTGACTAACAAGAAATCGTTGTATTACTTAATTTTATTAATGGAGCCATTTGTGTATGTGTGTTTGTGTATTGAGGCCAGAGGAGTAAGGTTTACCTGCACAGCTAAACTTTAAATGTCCCTTTTTCAGGATACCATATTTTAAAGATAAATTTGTACAATTTAAGCAATGTTTGTCATGTACAGAAGCGTATTGCATTCACTTGAAGAAAACAAATCGACTCTGTAACAAGTTGATTATCTCAGAATTACAAGTTTTTGCTCTGTTTTTCTGAATTAACTTTTTATTTAAAAAAAAAAAAAAACAGAGCAAAAACTTTTTTCCATGAAAAATTATCTCGTAATTCTGAGAATTCAATTAACTCATTGATTCAGAAAAACAGAGTAGATTTTGTTTCCTCAAGTGAATGCAATACACTTCCGTAGTCATGCTTATTCAATGAACCATAAACCTTTTTTGCACATGCACCTATGGAACAGCCCTAATAACAGTTCCATTAACTCAGGACAGTAAAGATATCGCTCTACGGACACTGAAAAACACCAGAAAGAGGCTCAGGGTACCTGATCACATGAACATGCCTTTCACACAGAACAAACATAAACTGAACAAATTTTACTGACACTTGAGGAACTGAAATAGAATAATGAGTGGATGAACGATATCAAAAGTAGCAGTCAGAATCTGGTGTCCAACAGCTGCTTTTAGTCCTATAGTAGTGCATATCATCTTCATGGACGGCAGCAGATTAATGCTGTGAGATGTTACTTTATTCTTCCACCAAGTCTCCCTGTAGGACTGTCTTAGATGTTCTAAAAAGACTGTAAAAATCAGTTTAACTTTTAAAAAACATGTCTTGAGACCTTGCGTTTCCCCCCCATTCCCCCATTCCACCACCCGTCTCACGTTTTTGCTTTGGAAATTGTTATATATTAAACCTCCCTTTGTTCACAGACTCATTCCATTTCTGTTCATCAAATGTCAGTAAATTTGTATAAAATATATAAAAATAAAAAGTAATAAAGAGAATTTTTTTTATATCTAAGAAATTTGCAGGTGGGAAAAAGCAGTTGATATTGGGAGAATGTTTAATTTTCTTTCTTTTTTTGCTGAATCATTTGTACAGAGGAAAAATGTTTGTTGTGAAAAAAATTATATATATATATATATATATATATATATATATTTAAAAAATCACAACAAACATTTTTCCTCTGTAAATATGAAAAAGTTATAATGTTATTGTTATCAACATTATCGCTGTTTAGATTTATATGGGCAAATACTAATTATTATCAAACCCTAAAAGATTGAAGTGTGTAGCTTTACATTTCTTATTTAACCATATAAGAAGACAGATCATGGCCATAACATCACAACATTTATTTCCATGTAAAGTCTCCTCTAGCACATCCCAAAGACTTTCATTGAAATAAAGCTCTCTGCTTAGAGGTGCCAATTCATGGGTGGAAAATGATTCTTCATCCTCCCTCCAAACCATTCTTTAACAGTTTGAGCCTGTCCTTTTGCCCATGACCATGACCATTTCTAGCACAGAGTGTCAAGTTTTGATTTTTATTATCTGTTTGTATTAGATCAAATCCATGATGCCCTGTACCTGTATCTGAAAAAGATGTCCAGGACCTCTGGCAGAAAATTAGGCCCACAGCATTAAAGATACAGCAGAGTATTTTATTTTACACATGGGGTACTTTTTTATCCCTGTCTTTTTTACACCCATATAAGTGTTTGCTGCCGAAAAGCTCTTTTTGTTTGTTTGTTTGCTTCGTCTGTCCACGAAACAAACAAAGTTAGTCTGCCCTAACTGTCTAGCTTTAAATTTCAATAGAATGGTTTAACGGCAGAAATGTGTTCAAGAAATGATTGTTTCCTCAATAGCGTAAAGTGAACACAAGGTGGCAGTGTTACAATTTCTACATTTCTGGGTGGTATTAATACCTTCTCTATTTTTTATTCTATTTAAGTATTATTTTTCTCAAATATAAATGTGCATATAATGAATACACATTTGAAAATATGGTCTAAATTGTTTCTAATTGAAATCGTCTGCTTTTTTTCCTCAGGTGTTGGGTTTAGTGTCACTGCCGGGAGATTTGCCAGGCCTGAGTTGTGCGAAATGGCTGAGTGAAATGGAGAAAAGACGCATCAATACCATTGTACAGCTGCTCAACCTGCTGCCAGCTGACAGCTCGGCCGTACTCACCTCAGCTGGCACGCTTCTCACTGAGCTGTTCAGCCATAAAGGTGAGATAAGGGAGAAAACACACACTTACCGAGACAAATGACACTCATATGTAGGCCTGCTCTTTTTCTCTCATTAAAGTCAAAGGTCGTGTGACTCTGAGACAGCTAGCAGAAACTGGCGACGAGGGTTTGTTTTGGTAACATTTTCCATCCACCTATTTTTATGCACACTTTGGGATATCGCATAAATAAACTGCGGGATGAATGCACCGTCATTTCTAAAAATGCATTCAGTAGCCTAGTACGGCACCTTGCAGCTGCTGAATGCGGTGGATTTTACAAAGATTTACTAATATTAGAGTTTGATTAATGATAACAGATTTTCTTGGACAAGTAAAAAAAGAGCAAAGTTTCAACTGTTTGTATTTCTTAAACCTATGTAAGGAAACATGTCTGTATTGCTTTCAGGCTCAGGCACCCTGTTTAAAAATGGAGATCCCATCCACAGGTATGTGATTTTTGCAGTTTAGTCTTTCCCTTTTACGATGTTTTAAGTTCAAATTGTCTCACTATCCACCATATGGACGATTTTACAGTGCTGTTTGCAGCTATGTTTGTGTATAATCACGGTTTCAATATTTTACAATCAGCGGTCAGAGATTTAGTCTGTCATTAAATAATCAAGAATAAACAAGCAGTTTTTACCACAGGTGTCAGGCTGGATATCTCAGTCGGAAGTACTGTACAATTACACCATATGTGGTTGTTATTATTATAGACAAATATTTAAGATATTGTGTTCACTGTGTGTCATCTGATATGAATGACGTCAAACCTGACAAAGATTAGCCGTGAATGACAGGTTTTTTCTGGTCTGTTCATTTATCTTAATCAATCATTTACCAGTATGTCATGTGAGTATCTTTACTCTTCACAGATACAACAGCCTAGATGACATTGACATTGGCCGTCTCTTGGCACTTATAAACAAATCTTTTGAGAGGAACCTGAGAGAGGATTACATATCATCCCTCAAGGGGAGACTGCATTCTATTTACTTGTCTGAAGGGTATGAACAAGTTGTTTCAACACATCAAGCCTCAATTAAAATGTTTTTCAACATGCTGTATGGCCAAAAAAAATATGAAAGAAAATGATCCAGTGTCACAATTTGCTCCATGTAAAGGAAAAGTTGAGAGAAAAGTCAATAGAAAACCTCATATTTTCATAGTTAAGCCAGGACCAGGTTTAATATTTTATTTAATTGTGTTTTTAACGTGTTAGTATTCGTAGTAGTAATAATAGCATTAGTAATAGTATTTTTATCAAAGACTACATCTCGTGTTGTGTGAATTTGAACTCCCTGCCAAATTATTACCCACTTTGTTGAGGCTGCATAATCCTAAACCTACCCATACTGGGGATTTAGGGGGGTAGTAATCTGGGGGGGGGGGGGGGGGTTTGATCATCAAAATAATTTTTGATGATCACGTTATTTTGTGCATAAGCAATACTTCTGAAACTACTTCGGCTGTGTTTTGATCTGGAGATTCTGTACTCTTTCAGAAGATGCCTAACAGCGCCCCCTACCGTATAACAGATTGTCTGAAAATTAAATCAATGGCAGGGAAAGAGTTGACGTACCTAACCCCTCTTCACTTCTTTACATTACATTTTTAAATGACATTTCACCCTTGTGGTAAATCATGCTCATAGTTTTAAGCTTCTAGATTAGAATATAAGCTTACTGAATCTGTGCCTGTATGCATGTTATTGTAGGTACAGTGCGGCTGCTATAATCACCACAGAGCCTGTGAACAACGGCACTCCGTACCTGGACAAATTTGTGGTCAGCAGCAGTAAACAAGGTCAAGGAACTGGCCAGATCTTGTGGGAGTGTATTCGTCAGGATTTGGGCAAGCTCTTCTGGAGATCCCGCGCCACTAACCCCATCAATCCCTGGTGTGTCCCATCCTTAGCATTGCATTGTTGTGATTCCCATTTTTTGCCCATCCATCCATCCATCATTCATCTCTGATTCTGCTTTCAAATCCTCAGGTATTTCAAGCACTGTGATGGCAGTTTTGTAAATGGTCACTGGATTGTATTCTGGCTTGGCCTTACAGACATCCGTGAGTCTTACGAGCTGGTGGGGTACGCCAAGTGCCTTCCTGACTCTTTCTCCTCCCACACTGCAACAGAAGTGAAACCCCTTCAGCAACCCCCAGGGTCATAAGACCATACTCATCCCATGCCCTGCGAAGTCACTGCATCTTCACATATGACAAATCTTCACGTTTTCTTGGAGTATTGGTTGAGTAGCTTAAAGGAACAAATCGAATGTCATCCCATACCCACAAGACATCATTTCTTGAACACAAAAGGAGTTTTGAAACTGATCATCTACTCCTGGCCCCCATCACTTTCTTTAAAGTGTTTTGTAGCAATACCAGATGCAACAGGATCTCAATCTTGATAACCATGTCCTCCAGGTTAAGAACAACTGCCAAAGAGGAATATTTCTATGAATAGTTCTTAATAAAAGAAAAACAAACTGTGATGAAAAGTATAAAAATCTGGGGCCATGTATAAAGCCACTCGGAGTAAAATTTTAGTCTCAAGTGTGTTAAAATTCCAAGAATGACATAATTTTATACATAATTCATGCCCTGATGAAGGCTTCATGCCGCTACGCGTGGGCTTTTTAAATTTGTCCGTTTAGGACATGTCATTTGTATAATAAAGACATTTTAAGGAGTGCCTCGGTCATCAGAGATTTTTTTCTCTACTGTTTCCTTGATGTCCTACCTTGGACCGAAGAGCACCCAGGTTGAACTTTTTTAAAAGGAATTGAGCACGCCACTCATCTTGAATCCAAACGACATAATTTTACTCTTATTCCTAAACTTAAATATAAGTGTGATTCATAAATGTAAGTGTTAAGACTCGCTCCTAAATTATTTAAGAGTGCTGGAGAGATATCCTAACCTAGTTAGTGGTAACAAGATGACAGCAGAGAGGAGGCGGCAGCGCACTTTTCAACGAAAATATAATGTATTGGAGTTAAATGATGATGAAGTTGATCAAACGATAAAAGTTTGATCAGTCAAGGTATTGTTTGTGTAACGCATCTTTAAGAAATCGAATAGCCTCTTCAACTCTACAAATAAATGCTCTAACATTTATAATTAATAATTTCATTTTTGCTGACTGGAAAAATGCTGCAGTGCACAGGTGATGACTTCGACTCATCAGTGCAGTAAGCAAGGCCATGTGGCACTGACTGACCAAACGTAGGCTGCAGACAGTAGTTGCCAAAAGTGATATGTGAGTTTATTTTTTTTTTTCAAACTTCAAGTTTGCTTAAACCATCAAATTATGAGGAAAATATTTTGATATTTATTTATATATATATATATATATTATATTTTTAAAATATGATGGAAGAACTAACACTACATTTTGTGAAGGTATTTCTCCTTTATTTATATAGCGCTCTTTGCCGCTCTTGAGAAAACCAGAAATGTCATCGTCCAGCTCAGTTCAGTTCTCAGACAATGGTGTCGATGCAAGCAGATCAATAATATTGTTTTATAAGTACCAACAAAAAAGGCAAACTACAGCAAAAGGTTATAGAAAAACTATAAAGGCTCTCGGGGAGAAAAAAAAAATCATACATTGACTGTGCAACATAGTCAATTACTAATATTTCACTGTCCTCACTTCATGCGTTTTCTTTGTGTATCATTTTCTTTGTATGACAGCCTGGCTAAAAATGATGTCTGTACAATTTGGCATGTTTCATTGTGTTAACACTGACTCTAAAAACGAATGAAAACTGACTAATTGCAATGCATTTCAATGGACGTGGAAGCAGAGAATGTCAGAGTGTATTGGGTTAGCTGCGCACTGTGATTGGCTCATCGCGTTTGAGGGCGTGGCTTAGCCTTAGGTCAAGAGCCTTGGGGGCTGAGCCTTTTCATAAATGCAAGAAATATTTTAATTTACAGAGATTAATATTTTGATTTACAGCCATGACATAAAGGTTCATATAGGCTACTGGTAAAATACATTGAATTACGGAGAATAAAACATTGTGGTCAAGTTTTAAAAAAGCAAGAGTTACAAGGGTGAAGCAGTGGTAGGTTAAACCTGAATTTCTGCTGTGGATTTTCAGTCATTTTAATGAAAATTGATTCTGGTTCTTTGTCTTTAATCATCTCAAACAACATTTTGGTTAAGTTTGTTTGACTCACCAGAGAAAATGGAAAAGACAATTTACAAAGTGACAGGAAATTAGGATGAAGAATGTATTCTGGTGTTTAATGTAGCCTACATTATTTAGAGCTGGTAAATAATATTTTTCTTTTACAATTTTACAAAATTTTGCCGTTTTTTTTTTCCTCGACCAGAACTTTATTTAGACTTAAGGCGCGCCACCAAATTCGTCTTAATTGGCACCAGCTTGAGTAGATGAACCAGGAAGTAGGACCGTTGGTAATACAACATGATTATGATTAAACACTTTGCATGCATGTTGTTGTTATATAGGCAATGTTTCATATTTAAGAGCATGTCTGTAAAAATGTATGGATTTAATGCTGTAATTTGAGATGATAAAACGAATTAATTTAGCCTACTTTATTATTTGTAGCCTAGCTATTTAATGTAGCCAACACGCTACTTAAATTTTATTTGTAGCCTTTGAAAACGTGCTAATTTTGTATTAGAAAATATGGAAATAGGATTTAAATGTGCATGAAATGATTAATTTTAGAGTATACGTAACTGCTGCCCTTATTCACATGAAAGAAAACACATTTTCACCCTTTGCACTGGTTCAGTTCGTTTCGTTATGATAGAACTAGCAATTCATTTATTTTGACAAGTAGCAGTAGTAGCTAACGTAGCCTAAAAATTACATTTTCATTTGCACGTTTTCAAAAGACCCCGCGAAACGCTGAAGAACTGAGCTTATTTTCTATTAATAGAGGTGAAGAATTCAACCAGTATAGGCTTGTTGTAAAACAGTTCAGTACTTTATAGACAAACTCTTTTTTTATATTGAAGTCTGACCGGATTCGAAAGGAAATATTTTTTCGTGTGGATTTAAGGTGAGTAGGCTATTTTATTCATATGTTATTCTATGACCTCTGTAGGACTCGATTGTTTAAATAAAAATTACATAAAATTATATGTAGGCAAAAATAATGGCAATAATTGAAAATCGATAATATTATTATTTGTTTAAATTGCATTGATAAAGGAAATTGTCAACCTAGACTTTCAAACATCAAAATTTATTTTTTTTAAATATTTATTCGTGTACAAAATATTGTTTTTGCCTGGACACGCTTCCAAAACGCTTGCGTGTCGTGAAAAATAGGCGTCGGTTCTATTTCATGCACGCGTTTTTCGCTAGGCTCACGCCTCGAGACGCGCGTGTCATGCAGGCAGTGTGCTACATGGGAGCCGAAATAAAAACGGACACCTCACGCAGCCAGTGTGTCTCCGGCCTTAAATAGGCTACACTAAATTAACGTCATGAATCACTAGATATATTTCAGCTGCAATTACTATTTCTGAAATTATGACTGTTAATAGGCTACTTCATCTGCAGTAACTTTTTGTCTGTTATCAAAAAAGTAATGCGATTAGGCAACATATAATGTATACTTGTATTGCATTATTAGCCTACTTCACTCGTTACATATGTAAAGTAATCTGAATAGCCTACGAAATGCATGTTACCCTTAACTTTGATCGTTTCATCAAAAAGTTATCTGATCAGGCGGCTATGATATTTGTGCTACTTGTAATCCGGTCTTAATCAGAATTTTTTAACTTAATCAGAATTATCATCTAATAAGGGTTATTATCATCTAATGTGTTTCCGCCATCGACTGTATTTGATAACGTTAAAGGTTTACAGAGTTGTAAGCAACAGTTGTAGATCTTTGATGAAATCACACTATAACAAAGACATGCGAAGTTAAATGGGAACTGGTTGAATGGGAACTAACTCGGTTGAGCTTGCAACAATTTAAGCCGTATATGCCTATTATATTTGTGTGTGTTTGTCTTGAGTTAGGTTTGTTTTCCTGCACCCAGTCCACCTGTTCGCAATCGCAATCAGAGCGCACGATGATTGAGATCGCACCTGCTTCTCCTTTGTTCTCATCTTTCTTGCTATTCATATTTAGTCCTGGTTTTGTTTTTGTTTTTTGACCGATTATTGCTTGCCCCATTACGTTTGTGGAGTTATTAGACAACACTCTGATTCATGTGAGTCTATATCAGTCGAGTCGTGTCTCTCTCACAGTTTCTGTCCAGCAGGGGCGATTCTGACTTTCTTTTTAATGGGGCATGATTTTTAACACTTTAGTTTAGGGTCCACTATTAAGAAGTTGCTTATTAGCATGTATATTAGGCTACTAGGCTACAAAAGAGGGATTATACCCGCTCTCTCCTCTATCGCTCTTTCTTTTTCTCACAGGTTCTCTTCCCCTCCGCAAGCTGAACTTTATTGCACGAATACAGCATACACATGCCTAATATGATGAAAACGGCTTCGTTATTGTTTTTTGTTTTGTTTTTGTTTTGTTTTTTTTCCCTCACAATGACAGACTGCCTAAATTCTATTGTGACTGAAATTCAGTCACTGAATACATTCCATTTATCTGCACCTCTTGCGTTTGCGACCACTCTCTTTCATGCATGAAAGGGTTAATATTTCCAAATTAATGTAAGAGAAGGCGTGGCCATTTTAAACTTGAATGTGCAAGGTATCTGTCATTAAAAAACAAGTTGCAAATATGTTCTTCACTATTTTGTTCTGTTTTCAGTTTTATTTATATTACATTTTAAAAGTATTCCATTTCACTGCCTGTGTTAACACATCTTCCTTTCAGGTAATCTCCAGAAATGAACATTCTCTGGAAGTTATTTCTGATTGGGCTCAGTATTACTGCATTGAGTATTTACAGTGTACAACAAGGATTTCTGGATGTTACAGATGTCACAAACAGACTGTTTCCATTAGGGTATGACCCTACTACGGTGTCTCTTGTCATTTCTTTGTCAGTTTTCAATTTAGTTGTTTTTCCTCTTCTGGCATTGGAAAAATTTTCATGGTTAACCTTTTTGTCTTTTTAGCAAAAGGTACCTTCAAGTCTTTCCTAAACAAAGGTCAGTGGTTGGTTATTTATTCAGAATACCATATTTAGTCTATGTTGTTATCTGTGAAATGTTTCCTTATTATTGCCCTATAATTTTTTCAAATATGACCTCAGCATTGGGTCATTTCCCAGTAAAAATCGCTCCTCTTGTTCCTGTAATGGATTTGGTGTACTTGCGCAGAATGTGCAAGTGGGTGAACTGAAAGATCTTCAGAGACGTCGAACGGAGGAATACCAGAAATACCAGCTCAGGTCAAAAGTGCAATTCCAGTTCCTGCCCCTTAATCAGTTTTGGTTTGTCTTAATTCTAAAATTTCTAATTCTGTTTTTCTTAGAATGGGGACAAAGATGGACTCACTTATACTTGCCCAAGCTAACTCGCCCCTCCAATATCCCACCCAGGGTTTCGAAGTGCCACCTCTTACAAAAAGAGTGATACCAGGTAAAACTCTTTCCTTCATTTAATACATGTTTCAGACCTGAGATATTTTACTTTAAGACACTTGGTCTGTTTTGGGATGTTAGATGCTAAACGTCATGTGCAACAACATGCAGACATTCTTTTAAAATGAGTAATTTACTGTATCTTCAAACTGAATTAGAACATGAGATGTAATGAACGGGTAAGAATGCACTTTCAAATCATTTTAGAATTGTAGTCATCCTTATTTATTCATGTAACATGAATTGTCAAACTGCCCATTTTCACAGGTTTGGCTCTGCATGCACAAAGAAGAAAACTATATAAGGTTTGTTTTGGAATTTTTGTGAGGTCCTTTGGGGTTCTCTGATTTTATGTTCGCAGTAAAGGTCTGAGTTCTCAATTTTTGAAATGCAAACTCAAGACGGCTGGTTACTTTCTTTGCAGGAGAAGTGTCCAGTAATTGATGAATATTACACTGAAGGTCCATTAATACCGCTTTTGTGTGACAGGTGTCTTTGAGTGTGAAGAGCGGAGTGCTCTCAGTAGAGGATGTTCTGGATGGACAGCAGGTGGATGGACAGGGTCAGAGTGAACTGAGCATCTCATCTAGCAGCCTCACACAACTCAATGATCTGCTGTCCAGAGTGACTTACACCAGCACTATCTACCGTGTCAAGACTAAAGATCTGGGTAATGTCTGCTGTCCATTAAGTTCAGAAAATGGGTGTGAGCTATAATATGCATCTATTGAGCTCTCTAGCCTAATTTACTTTTAATTTACATTTTAAACTTACCGTTTTTTAAAATAACATATCCAAATCCATGTTTCCTTGTTTCCTTAGTTCATTTTTCTTTTGAGGACTATGAGGCCATATTTTCCATTGTGATCAAGAGACCCTCAGTTCCTGTTTTGTACGACCCAGGGACAGGTAAGACCACAAAAAATAAATAAACGCACACAAATCGAGATTAGGTCTAATGACCCTCCCCTTTCTTTCTCAACTTTAGATATTAACTCACAGGTAACCATAACAACAAAGACCTTTCTGAGATATGAAGAGCTGAACGTCCTCATCAACAGTATCCGACAGCTTTACCCCAAAATCAAGATCATTGTTGCAGATGACAGTCTGACACCAGAAAAGGTGACTGGCAGCAACGTAGAGCACTACATCATGCCTCCTGCACAGGTAAATACTTTAAGGCCACAGTGGCATATAAGGGCTTTTCATGCAGTGCTCAACTCCATGTTATCGTCATACTAAACCCCAGTTTTAATGTCAACTCAGTGCTGTTAACTCCGCATTGTGGGGAATGATATGGGCTAGATGCTTAGCAAACGACAGCCAATCGTGTCCCTCATATTTATGTGATTTGATTAGCTACGGAAACGTGTAATGTGTACGTTATATAAACGGTTGTTTCAGTGTTTGAGGGGAAAAATGGCGACGGAAAACATGTCAACTGGAGTAGCCAATGGCTGCTTTTCCACCATTGGGCCAAATTTCTTTAATTTTATTATTAATTTGTGTTGATCACACTCAAATAATGTGCTTGGCCAGCTAGAAACTGGTAGCCAGGCAACAGGCAAGTGACCAATCATGAATGGCCACGGTCAGCCAGCTGTTTAATTACTACCGTTTAAAGGTGCTGTATGCGACGTTTAGTGACCTCTAGCGGTGATGTTTCAGAATGCAACAAGAGCGCTCGTGCTCGTGCTCAATCTCAAGAGCGAGCAATCATTCACTACCAGCTACACGGAGACTTTCAACGCAACGCGAAATTATCACACATGCTGGAAACTAATGTAAACTCCCACTGCAGGTACAATAATAGCCTACTTTTATCAGCTTGACGTTGAAGTAATGCTCTGTGCTCGTTCCATGATCATATAATATCATGATAATGTTACAATAAACTGCATTTAGCCGACATCTGATGTTATATAGCATAAGCCATTTCTCTAACTATTCGTGTATCTTTCACAATCAGCAATGTCAACATAGGTGAATGTATAATATGATAATGAAAACGGTTAGTGAACTAAACTGAACAGTTTCAGTAAGATCGTAGGAAGTAACATTACTGTACTGAACGCGTCTGGAAATGTGTATAAACAATATGGTAGTGGGATGACGACAGTCAGTACGTTAGATCTAGTAAATAAAATAAGTTACATACTAAATGTTATACTAACATTATTTTGTATTCATGTAATGTTGTACCTTGTTATTTCACTTGAGTTTACTATGTTGATCCGCGTTTTCATCCGGAGTCGATCAGATTCACGTTTTGCCTGACGAGCTTGAGCAGATAACTTCTTTTTATATATATATATATTTATGTGGAGTTTGTGTTGGAGTCTGTGTTGTGCTGGAGGCAGGACGTTTTGGGGGGTTATTGGGGGGTGCCATGACAACGACACCGGTTGCGAGCGGATCAAGAGCGGTGCGCGCGCTGTCTGTGGAGACACGCGCTGCGGAGGCAGGCGAAAGTAAACAAGGCAGCGCGAGTCTCCACAGACAGCGCGCGCACCGCTCTTGACCCGCTCGGAACCGGAGTCGTCGTCATGGCGGCACGCATTGTTTAGAGCAGGAAACAATTAAAAATTATAAATTAGACTCGCGCTGCGGAGGCAGGCAAAAGTAAACAAGGCAGCGCGAGTCTCCACAAACAGCGCGTGCACCGCTCCAAACGGTCGAGGCGTTTATACTTGACGCGCTCTCCGTTGTAACTGTTACTATTCCTTGAAACGACAGGGGACGACTCAAGTAACTTAACCATCAGGAATCGGTGAGAAGAAGACAGATAAATACATGACAATGTTTATTTTTTAGTATTCCACCACCAATACAAAAATAATCATGTAAAACCCAGTAAACCCTGAGATTATTACTTGTGACATTACAAAAAAAATATGTATATGGGAACATGTATAGAACTAAATTAATGCTCTCTTAAATATTTTCTACATTCACTAAAAATGTTTCATTAAGTTTCATGTACATTTGTATTAAACATGGACCATTGTTCATTTAAAAAGGCTTTTTATATTGTATGCTAAATTTTTTAAAATGTAACTAATTTAGACATGCAAACTGGGTGCTAATGTGATGAGAAGTTTGCGCTCGGCTTTGTTTTTGAGAGAACGTTTCATTTTAAAACCTTTCTGCAGGCCAGTAGATTATTATTTAGTGTACACATAAGTGGGGTCAAGTTAAACATTTTAGTTTGAATTTTATTTTATACTGTGCATTGTGCTAAATATATATTTGCATAATTTGTAATTGATTTATTCTTTGAAAATGTTATATTAATTTATGCAATTGCAATGCCTTGATTTTAGTAAAGTTTGTACACAGTCATAGCCATAAATGCCATGATACTAATAATTGGCATAATTTCTTTCGGTGTTTCGGTTTTCGGTTTTCGGCCTTGGTTTCCTCTTTTTCGGTTTTCGGTTTCGGCCAAGAATTTTCATTTCGGTGCATCCCTAGTTATCAGACTCCATGTCGTCAGCTGAAGTGCCGTTGTTCGCATGATAGACTGTAGGATAGAGAGGCTCGGGACTCGGGAGCGCGCATGCACGTCACTTTTGATGGATTTCGCAGGAAATCCGACCCGGAGACCTCGCATACAAATAAGAATATTGGCCTTCAGAGGTAATGGCAAAACCCGAAAAGTGGATCGTTGCAATGTGTGATTACAACCCCTTCAAACACAGGCAATAAAAAAAGGATTCATTTTATAAAAATAGTTACATTGAAAAATCTTGTGACTATTCACTCTAATTGCTAGTTCAGGTTTGGCTGAAGGCTACAGTTTGTCCGGTCAGAACAATGATGTCTCACTCAGGATATATTCCAAATCGTTGTTTTATTAAATGTGCAGATGTGTGGTTCTGTGAACACAAACGTAGGCCTATATAAAACACACAATAGAAATGAACTTATCTGGTAAAATACTGACGAATAGCGGTGAAATAACAATACAATCTCTAGGATAATATACTTAAAAGAGTGGGAACAGATGTTTGTGCGCTAATCGCTAATGCTGTACACGAGCTGTGCACGAGCTGTGCATGCGAGCATTGACTGCTGCATGCCGTAGAGCCGAGATGTAAACAACAGAGCGCATGTGCGCGACCTGAGATAGAATCATGCATTCGAGATAAAGGAATCAATAATGACATCAATATACATGGATGCTAATAATGTTCCAGCAGTAAATTATAACTAAGTAAACAACTTTAACCACAGATGTAAACACAGCTACAGGCAAATTAGCGATTACTGAGAATTTTCAACAATTATCTGATTAAGATAATTACCCTGTGAAAATGCCTATATTACACTTTTACTGCAAAATGACTGAGGATGATCTAAAACACAATATAAAATTGCTTTTTGTGGCTGCCAACTGAGATAAACCCATCATTTCTCTTTTTTTGTTTACTTAGGGCTGGTTTGCGGGAAGAAATCTGGCTGTTTCTCAAGTCACCACTAAATACTTCCTGTGGGTTGATGATGACTACATATTCAATAACAATACACGGATTGAAAGATTCGTGGAGATAATGGAGAAAGTTCCAGAACTGGATGTGGTCAGTAAAGAGAATTATTTTTATAATTTGTGATATCTGTGTACAAAAGTTTTACTAAAATCAATTTACGCAAAATGTAGGAACAACTTGGCTTTTATAAACGTATTAGGATTACATTTTATACATAGATATTCTGAAGTGTATTTCTCTGTGTGTGTATCCTACGCTATCTCACGACCAATTCGTACGAATTCGAATGATTAAAAAGTGTCTAATTCGTACTAATCCGTACAACCTCACTCTTACGAATTCGTACGATTTGTCTAAACCCACGTGATGGGTAGGTTTAGGGGCGGGGTAAGGGGTAGGTCATTCGTACGAATTCATACGAATTGGCCAATTCGTAAAATATCTACGATTTAGCGAAATCGTACTAATTTGTACAAGTGAGGTCGCATGAATTGTTACGAATTAGCCACTTTTTAATCATTCGTCGAATTCGTACGATTTGGTCATGAGATCGGGTTGGTGTATCTCATTGTATGTTTGCAAACCATTTCTATATGCAGTGTTTTATCCAATTTACTAACTGAGGCATGTTGTCACTCATTTAGAATACTCCAAATTTATTAAGACCGCCACAAGGTTAAGAAGAATTTTGTGTGTATGGATGCATGTCGTGAATTATGTGGAAGTTTTTCAAGTGAAGTTTTCCTGTGAGTAAACCTGAATAATTTTCCAAATCAATCGTGAATGAGACCAATAGTTCTTTCCCAGATATCCGATATGGATATGATCTCCGCTCCCTAACTGCGTGTTAGTGTTTATTCTGACTGGATGCAGGAAAGATGATCTATTCTCTAGCTATCAAACTGTTCAATATAATGCAGTAATGATACTGGCTCATTTCAAGCATAGGAACAGGTTTTCCCTCACTCTCTTTCCAGGTTGGTGGTGCAGTGGAAAAAAATCTGTTCCATTTCCGCTTTTAGTACGAGGAAGGGGATGAAGAGGAGGGCGGTTGTCTCAGATGTTTTCATGGGAAGAGCCATCAATCAGTCCCAGGCTTTAAAAGCTGCTTCTTTGTAGATGGGGTCGTTAACTACTTCCTGGCACGGACAGATGCGGTGCGACGGGTTGGCTTTGATCCGTTTCTGAAGAGGGTGGGTCATACTGGTGGGTACATCTCGGTTTTCAGATTAAAATACATGATGCTCATTTCAGATTATTACCTTACTAGAGGTTTCCAATATATGCAGTGTTGTTCCAAATATAATTCCGTTTCTTGGAAATACATCTGAAAAAATGGGGTTGTCTTGTATTCATGTTTTAGACTTTTAGAAATCAATAAAACACCCGCAACAATAGCTAAATGCGTGTAAAATCAGTGTACCCCTCAGGACTGAAGCTGCCCACCCCTGTAAACTACCCTCAGTTTACGGTGCCAAATGATGGCGAATGGCCGTCCAGAACAGAGCATGGTGATAAACACAGCGGAGTCATTAAACAACTCTCATTAAGCAGCCAAGAAATACAGTGTGTCAGAATGCTATAAGATGGCAAACCCTAAAAGACGAGTCTTAAATGCTAACAGTTAAAGTAAAGCTTACTGCGGTCCTAAAAGTGGCAAGTGTGTCAGTACATAGCCGAATAAAAGAAATGAGGGGCTGCCTATAAACCGAGCCGTCATCCAGATGAAGGCACTGGATATCGCCAAAGAGCTGAACTTATCCACCAGCGAGGACCTCATTTCTTTATCGGCTCCGTACTGATATACTTGCCTGTCAATGTCTTTGAAGCGGCCATTTTGACGCGGCCTAAGAATGATGCGTTTTATATTCAGGTTTGTCTTATATTTGGAACAATACGGTATATGGATCAATATCAAAAGTGGGGGTGGCACATGGTCACATGTGTTTTTGACACTGCAAGGATGATCAGCTATCCTTCTTGTCTTCCTGCATTGCAGTTTATTGGTCTTGGTAAAATATAGATGGTTGAAATTCAGTATATATTTTGTTCACCCAAAAATGGTGTATATGACTTTCTTCTTTCGGGCAAACACAATAGGAGTTATATTAATTGTATTTAAACTGCAGTTTAAATAAAGTTCCTAAATATAATCACATGCTTCCGGTAATGGACGTATGAGATTCTAGTTCCGGCGGAAGAGTGACCTCTGACCTGACAAATTGACCCAACGTATTGACAAATGCAGAAGCGCAGAGTACAGAACAAAACACCAGTCACAAATTAGAAGTCTAAAACGCGATTTTTTTTTTTTTTTTAAAGAGCTTGAGGTTGTTGCCCAGACCTATTAGTTTGAACCATGAGTCCTACCTCATGCGCAGGGTCCGAGGTCACTTCCGCCGGAACTAGAATCGCGTACTTTTACCGGAAGCATGTGATTTATAACTATTGATATTTTTCTTACAAAAACAATTCGCTTCAGAAGGTCTTTATTAACCCCCTGGAGTCATTTGGATTAGATTTATGATGAATGGATCAAAACATTCAATCAAAAACTCTATTCACTATATTCACCCATTATAAAGCTTAGAGCTATTATATACTTTTGTTTGGCTGAAAGAAAAGTCATATACACCTAGTATGGCTTGTGGGTGAGTAAATTCTGGGATAATTTTCATTTTTGGGAGAACTATCCCTTTAAACTTCTTAAGTGTCTTTTTATGAATGCTCATTTTCTGCTGTCTCTCTGACATAAACCCCCACAGAGTTTTTTGTTGATGGTCTCGGAGATTTGTTGATTGCCTCTTGCAAAGGACTTGTAGTCGGCCACCAGAAGAAACGTAAACAAGGCAAATACAGAAAATTTAGGTTTCCAGGACGAAGTGATGGAAAAAACAAATTGGCCCATATGTACTTCAGGAATTATTTGAAATGCATGAAGTACTGAGGGACTTTTGAGGAGAAAGGTGATCATTCACCCACAGAGAGCGAACATCATTTTACTTATTGTCGAAGTGATTGAATGAATGGATATGAGGAATGTTCACATAGGAAGTGTTTTGGTACAGAAAAGAGTAGTGAAATTGTGTGACATTTTAATACAATCAGCCATTCAATCAGAGGAATCAACCATCAACAAAAATTAAGCCAAGTTTTTGTCTTCAGGAGGAGAACTGATTTAAGAGAACAAATAAATATTTTCAATTTATATCTTTTATCATTTATTACTGTGGGTTACTGTTGTGCAATAAAATAAATGCCCCTCATTAAATATAGACACTTGGACTGTTTTTTTTTTTTTTTGTTTAGAGGTTTATGTCACAGGTAGTTCCCTTGAAAATACTTTTTTTTTTGGTAACACTTTATTTTACGACCCGCAAACAACTGTATAAGTACACTGAAATTACGGTGTACGTTTCTGTAATTTTAGTATACTTCCGTGTAGTTATGTTATAAGGGAACAATATGTTAAGTTTGGGGTAATAAGGGGGTAACAAGCAGATATACAAGCAAATTATTTAATTAGTTAAAAAATAACAGGTACCTATTCTGTTAATATATTCCAGGCAAAAATTGTACGTCTGTTGTTTATAAAACATATCACATTTCTGGCAAAACATGTTCATGTGCAATATTACAGGGTAATTTTGACATCTGTGGGTTAAAAATTAAACGCACACACACACACACACACACACACACACACACACACACATATATACTGTATATATATATACTATGATAAAAATTAAATTTATTGACATTTCTTACTAGATTACTTAATGTTAAGTCAAAATAATTTGTTTTTGCTATAATTTTAATTTAGACCTTACCATGTGGTAATTAGTACCTTATCCCATTGAATTGCAATGCCACTTAAATGTCATGGCAAATATAATGTGTAGCCTAATCAAAAGTTTTTTTTTAGGTTTTTTTTTTTTTTAGGTTACAGTACCTTTCTCTGTAATTATTACAGCGCGTGTTGTTTCGTATTGCTACATAGTAAGAATCGTTTGTTACCCCCTTGTTCTGCGTAGTTACAGGGTAAGTGTAACTCCTGCGGGCTGTAAATTAAAGTGGTGCTTGATACCCCTTTATTACCCAAAACTTAACATATTGTTTCCTTATACTTACACGGAAGTACACTATAATTACAGAAATGTACACCGTAATTTCAGTGTACTTGCACAGTTGTTTGCGGGTCGTAAAATAAAGTGTTACCTTTTTTTTTTTTTTACCCCTGAAAAGTTGCATATCAGAGTAGCAATACATACCTCAAGTCCAAGGTAAACAGTAAATGTTTTAGAGTACAATTTTGTACATTTTCTGAGAGTGCAGTAGTATAAATATGATATATGTGCAATAATGGTGTTACTTCATCTAAGAAATTTGCAAAATGTTTACAAAATGGGCAAAAATGTGATGCAATAATGTGTGGGCAATAATTTGGAGTCTTTTACAAAAGTCTTTTATATAGGGCTCCAAGCACTGAAGCAGCTGGAACTGTATTTTTCATTGGAGTGTTTCTTTTCATATAAAATGTAATAATAATTGTCCTTTAGATTTAAGTTTTACCCTTCAAAAAAAAAAAAAAATTTGGCGTGTTTTTTTCCTGAGCGTAAATGTATTAATTTTTAATTATGTGCATGGTTAATGGTTGTATAGCAAACTGAAAAACCTACCATGGCTAATTCAGGTATGGAAATTACCTGAGTTTCGTCGACTAGCCCACGACACCTCAAGAGGGCTCGACAGTGACCCTGGCGTCCTAGAGTCACCCCCCCTCAGTCCCCCACTCAACTCAGCCCTGCTTACTGACCCTTACAGAGACCTAACCACAATCACACGCAACCCAACCATACGCGCCAACCCCTTTGATAATGGCTGTCGAGCCCCACTGGTGCGTTATAAAGCAGTTTCAGTGCCAAACGGTTCCGTATGGCATACCACCTACCGCAAACCACAATATCTGGCCAATAATTTTTCACACAATGCAAAACATCTCCTTCGCGTAGTGTTGATCAAGTCGACTCTCCAATGGCTGTGAGAAATTGCTGGATATTGGCAGGACCTGGAACATACGCTCATATACACCAATCCAGAGCATCCCAACTCCCAAACATGCTCAATGGGTGATATGTCTGGTGAGTATTCTGGCCATGCAAGAACTGGGATGTTTGTGAACTGGGCTAAGCCACGCCTTCAAACGTGATGAGCCAATCACAGTGCGCAGCTAACCCAATACACTCATTCTCTGCTTCCACGTCCATTGAAATGCATTGCAGTTAGTCAGTTTTCATTAATTTTTCTTGTCATTTTAAGTTTAAAATGGTCAAACGGTGTGCATGGGGTACATGCAAGTCTAACACTAGGTACCGAGAGGCTGGGCGACACTGTATTTTTTTTTTACCCTTTCCCAAGCCACATCTCAACCGAGATAAATGTAGACCACAACACCAACTAAACGTGGATAAATTAAACAAGGATGTCTACATCTGTTCTAAGTCAGCCTATTAAGCAATCATGATTTATTTATTTAGTTATTTGTTCATTTATTTGTTTATTTAACATGTATGTGTGTGCATTATAAGTACCATTTCGGCAATGAGAAAATTTCTGAGCCAAATAAAGATGAAGTTGTGTACTGGTGACGGCGTGTTTATTGAACCAATCAGATAACAGTAAAGCGAGTGTCAGAGAGAAGCTCATTTGATTGGCTACATGATGAAGGTGGACCCGCCCTCCTCTTCGCGCTTGCAAAACTCAGTGAGGGAGACAATCCTGCCAAAACTGGAAGCACAGGTAAAAGATGCAACTGTACACATCAGGTTATTTATCCAATGCACACAACAAGTCATTTTACAACAGTTTATTTTTTACACAAAGTTTGATTCTTCGCAATTCATCTGTTTTGCAGTTCCTGCCTCTGTTGTTTTTGCTTGCAGATTGCTGTTCACTGGCCTGCAATACTTTTGGCTGCAAAACCGTGCCAAAAGCATAAGCGCGGAAAAATGAAAGTCTGAAGAATACAGATCTTATTTATTTTGCATAGCATGAAGCTGCCGCTTCAAAATACAAATAACAATTAAATGCTGCAAATATTTTTTCTTACACTTGAAGGGCAATTTAGACCTTTACGCATGCAAATGTATTTTACGCTTACAATCTTATTTCCTCTTTCACAAACCTTACCCTGTGCATGCTATTCTTTTAGGCATTATTTTACCTTATTACTTAGAAATGTGTATTTCCAGGCTGGAATGTTTGTTATTGTTTTGGTCAGTGATACTGCACATTGCCAATTTTCATTGTCCATTACGCTCGTTTCTGTTGTGTGTGTGCTCAAACTGGCAACCTGTGTGAACGGCGTCCAGGAGCAGGTGGTGGAACAAACGATGATCTCCAGTATTTTGAATTCGACCAGGTACTTGGGTAATTCTTACATACTGCACCTTTAAGGCCTGTTTACACTAAGGATGATAACTATGATAATGATAAAGAAATTGTTCCAAAAATCGCTCTAAATACAATAGAACAGCAGAGTTCACACAAAAACTGTAACAATAGTGGCACAGAGGAACAACATAATTGGAATCACTTTTTAGGAACCATTTTTTCCAGCCGATAAACATTTTGTATAGCCAATCATAATTTATACTGCTTTAAAGAGCTTGAGCATTTAAAGTGGCTGATGACAAATCTTTACAGCTCGCTCTTATAAACGGAGCAACATCAACAGCTGGTGTGGACACCGAAATAGTTTTCATCATTCAGTGAACGGTCCTGGTGTGAAGCTGCGAGTTTAAATTCTTCAAAAACAGAGAGGTTGCCTCGATGCCGAGAAATATAATGGAGTGAAGCTAGTTTATTTGTAAAAGGTCGCAAGACGTTTCTGTTCTCCTCAATGTTTATGTGTGTACAGAGCGCAATCTCTAATCTCTGTGTGTGCGCTTCAATGAAGACAGCACATTAATATAGCCTTGAAACGCGATTTAGCTGACTGGAACTATAGGCTACTTGTGCATTACACGATTTGAGAGAGCACCTTCCAGCAAAATCAGAATCGAGTATTCAGACCGAACACAAAAATCAAAATATTCTGGATTTGAACTTGCAAAAAAACTCGATTTAAAGAGCCCCTATCATAGCATTTGAAATGTTCCTATTTTTGTTTTAGGAGTTCCCAAAAACAGTTTAACGTGCATGCAAGGATAAAAAACACTTTATTTGTCTTATAATATGCATTTATTTTTTACTGATTTACTCAACGACTCCCAAATGATTCGTTCGACGATTCATTTTCCCAAACACCTCCTTTGAGTGACGCGAATCTGCGGCGATTGGTCAAATGACCCAGTCAGTTGTTATCGGTAAACCGTAGGCAGAGACTGTTGGCAACGGAACGCCCATAACCAGGATTATCCACAAGTTTCCTATGCCCCATGAGGCCTTGCGTCAAAAGTGGGCGCGACTTACAGGTTCGAAGTAAACAAAGCGACTTGACATACTTCACACTCATTCATTCAACAGTTGACAGTCATTCAAGTTATAGCGATCCAACAATTAATTTAAAATCATTAAAAAATCATATTAATTTTTAGATAACAATTAATTTCATAGACTCAGAGTCGACTCTCACTTTTGAAAGACAATAACTTTATATATGGTGCACTCTCAGATATAAATCTTTGCAGGATGTTTTCATTCCCTTAGCGCTATATTCCACACTATATGAACAGTCATTTTCAAAAATCCATAATAGGGGCTCTTTAACCAATCGTCTACATTTACAGTGTTTTTTTTTTTTTGGTATTTTATGCCCTGCTGTTAACTGATACGACTATTGATTACTATCCACTGTTTCTGCTGCTGATGATTGATTTTTTTTTTTTCAGAGCTGGTTTGCAGGGAGGAATCTGGATGTATTACAAGTCCACCACCAACTACTCCCTGTGGGTTGATGATGACTTTGTATTTTTGGATGAGACCCGGATTGAGAGCTTTATAGAGATTATGGAGGCAGTTCCAGTAAGCATTTTTGTTTTTTTCTGTTGTGAGGACATTCACAGGACATGACACTGACTGTGTGGATAGTTTTGCTTACTGATATCCCCATGTCTTAAAATTTTGTAAAGTTTGTAAATTCAACTTTTACTAATTTAAGTGATTACGGCTGAGCATTGTTTGTTTGGAAACTATAGCATTATTGAAATTATTTTATTTCATGTTGGTCTATTACTGTAGGCTAATAGTCTAGTGAAATCGGATTTGTATATGAATTCGTGAAAATTCAATCCTCTGCATTCTTGCCTTTCCTCAGAGTTCTTCATGGATGGACTTGGCCAGATGTTGGTTGCCTCCTGTAAAGGCCTCTCCATTGGCCACCAGAAACATCGGTTTCGGGGAAAATATTTCTCCTTCAGGACAGGACTCATAAGAAAGCTGACGTGAGGAGAAAAGTGACTCGTTCTTTAATAACTATCTGAATTACATAAAGTTCTGAAAGGCTTTTGACCTTCTCTCCTCAAAGGGCAAAAGGCTAATTTCAAAAGCCTAATTTGACCTCTCCCTTTGAGGAGAGAAGGTCTCTGTCTCTTCTTCTGTCTAAGACTTCTGTCTCTTCTTTGGGGGGTTATGTTATTTAACTTGAATTTTAGATTTAGTTTTGCTTGCCAGATTTGCTTTATTAAGGTTTTATTATGGTTTAATTTTTACAGCAATTTATGTACCTTTTGTTTATTTTTGTTCAATATTTTTGCCCTTGTATGCTACACACAGGCATATAATAATAATAATAATAATAACACAAGGAGAGATTTAATTTATCTCATAATGATGAAGATATAATGCTGCTTTATGAAAACCACAGAAAAATTGAGATGATTGTTGGCCATAAGTTGCATCCCCTAAATTGAATAAATAATAAATGAAATTCTACTAATGGATCTGTATAAGATGCCAGCGACTGAGCACTATATCACTCTGCTACACTTCAGTGTATATCTATATCTACACATATACTGTTACTGTATCAGTAAAATGTTATGTCAGCAGTAAAATGTGATACATGGACAGCAAATAAAATACTACATAATGAAGCAGGGGTGGATTATGACTTGAAAAGCTTGAGGCCAATTATCTCCACCTTTTCCATTCTTTTCCTTAGCTCCACAGTCATGGTCAGAGAAAGTGGATGTTATGATGATTGTTACTCAAATCATTCACACCCCACGTACAACACGCCTGTTGTAAAGTAATGAAAAAAAAACTGGACACAATGTGGGTACAGGGTTTATAGAATCGATGGTGGAAATGGTGATGCCAAGTATTACTATTGGTATTTTACTGTATACTGTAAGATTGGAGAAATTTGAAAATCCCGGGCAGTCTGGTTGAGGAACGACTACTCCCTGAGAAGACAAAGGGCCTTTTTGGAAATTAACATTTAAACTCTCTCTTGAGAAACTAGCATCACACTTTCAATCATCTCGTCTCTCTCTCATGCAGAGATCACCTGAAATTCACCCCAAACTCTATATGGTTTAATGGGAACAATTATCATACAACGACGTTTGGTATAATTTAAAAAGTCTCAGTGTGACTGGTACAAAGGTCTGATTCCCACAGAAGTAAACTAAAAGGAGATACGTTTTTTAAGAGTTTAGAGATATCTTGGGTGTGTCTTACGGGCAAATGGAATCCTGCCCTCAAAAGGTGTAAACTCTGAATGTAAATTCACATTGTGAGCTCATGTTTCCACGTGAAAGAAGTTTCTTTCTCGGTCTGAGTATTAAAGAAATGCCACGAGGCTCGGGCCAATTTGAAGTTCCGATCAGCCCGTAATGCTAGATGTCTTCAAATTGTTACATTTGGGTTTATTCTGACTTTCAAATTATTTTCCTTAGTAGATTAAGCGAATGCGTATGTCCCCGCAAATCTGTGTCAGATTAGAGAGGGGGGTTATTATCGAATACATTATAATAATAGTAATAACAACGTAATTATAAAATTAAAGGATATAAAGGGATTTGAAAGGGGATCTTGTAAAAAAAAAAAAAAAAGCTTTGAAAGCTTTGTAAATGAACTGAGAAACATTCTGAATTAGAATATGATGTGGCCATTTGAAGAGAGATAAAGAAGTGTTTTTTTGTATAAAAGTTTTTCTCTTAGAGTTCTTCTGCTCATAACTGTTTGCACTTTGGCCTTATTACTCTCTGCAGATTTTCCACTCCTTCATTTTGTAAATGCATTAGTCTTCAGTGTGAATCGTAATGCTCAAGTAATATGATAGCCTACACATTATCAGTAATTCCTATAGCTTGGTGGTGCACTGTAAAGTGCTCGACTCCATCAGAGTTGAGTCTTGGTGGACACTGAGAAGGATGTCTCGGATATGCTCATAAGAAGAAGCAGTATTTGAAGAGTTCAGATGCAAAAGCCTCTAAATGCCATTTGAAATTTTCTTCTTTAATGATGATTTTTATCAAACTTGTATATTTATGTTCAGTAATTTCACTTAAATAACAATTTAAGTGAAATTACTGAACTTAAATATACAAGTTTGATAAAAATCATCATTAAAGAAGAAAATTTCAAATGGCATTTAGAGGCTTTTGCATATGAACTCTTCATTTGATGTTTTTATATATATATTATTATTATTATTATTATTATTATTTGTAGTTCATCTCAACAACGCATGCGTGAGAATGAGAGGACCTCGCCCTTGATGTGTTTCAGAACCCGGATATCCACGGTGAGTACATCCCACTTTTGTCGGGTTTCATGTGTGGTTATTATTTTGCTAATTCATGTGGACCTATGTCAGATGTTGATGATTGTTGTGACTGTTTACTGATGGGAAAGATGTGTGTGTACTTATGTCGAATGATTTGTCTAATGGCTTTCATCGCAGCTAAGAAAAGTGCGTCTGTCCTGTTTACACGACACCGTAATATCTGAAAGCCAGTTAGCTATAACACAAACTTAAGTTAGATCACCCAAAAATGTAAATCATTTACTCACTTGCATGTCATTCCAGCCTCACATTCAGTTTATGTTTTTAGTTGTCATTGAAGTGTTGTGATGTTCCTGTGTCAGATGTGTGTAACTGATGTCAAGTCATCCTCATTTATATAGCGCTTTTAACAATGAAGATTGTTTCAAAGCAGCTTTACAGTAATAAAAATATAGTTTAAATTTAAGTTTTGTGTAATTGTGTGTCACTGTTCTTTTCACAGACCATCTCTCATGACGTGCATGCACACCATCCGACGTAAATTTTTCCTGATTGGTGTTACACTGATCATTTTCTTAGTGTTGTTGAAAGTCATGAAAAGCATATCAGATCCCAGGTAAGTACAGTCCTTTTTTTTTCTCTGAGTCTGTTTCTGCTTCCGCTTTAAATCGTGACATAATGAACACTGTTTCCGAGTCCAAGCCTCAACTCATTTCAAATGAGAATACTATCTCAACAGCCGTTTATAACCACTATTTATTCATCTCACACATTCAAGATATTGTTTTAAAAACTCAGTGTAATTCTAATCTCCGGGATGATGGCGTCCCAAAAACCAATAATGTAATGATTTGTAAAAGATGAATCATTGTCTAGCAATTTGATATTTCAGTATGGAGATAACAGTTATAGGGTCATGATTTTTCAGTACAGCATACCTTGAGTGTCACCATTTGTTGTTTGCTTTTGAAATCTGACATAGAACATTTGGACCTGCAGCCGTGATGTCAGACTTAATGAGGTGATTGATTTATTCTTATTTTGAAAATTCTCAATATAATTTACACCGATTTCATATTTTAGAGCCACAATGGTGTTTTTAGTAACAGGGTGTTTCTTTAACCTTTGTGCATATAAAGTGGGACCCAAAAGGGTAAAAAAGTCATTATTATTATCAATCTTGAAAACAGTTTTGTAAAAAGAAATCCCCAAACTCACAGTAGCGTATAATGTTACAAAACCTTTCTATTTCAGATAAATGCCATTCTATTGTACTTTCTATTTAATCCTAAATTTATTTTTTACATAACTGTTTTCAACATTGATAATAATAAACATTTCTTGAGCAGCAAATTGGTGATTTCTGTACCATAATGTGACAGAAGACTGGAGTTGTCAGCATTATGTTCTGTTTGTTTCTGTTTTCATGGACTTTCTGTCTGTTTTTATTTGTCACTTGTTCTGATTCCACTCGTCTGTCTCCTTTGTTTCTATGTTTAATGTCATTATGAGTTCATTTGTCCCAGCTGTATCTTATTAATCATCTTGTTTCTGTTGGCTTTTATATATGCACCCTTCACCCTTGCCTTTTGTCTTTGTCCTGTCTCGTGTGATTTCCCTGCACTAGTTTTGAACCACATTATAAATGTGATTAAGTCAAAGAAACTATTTTACAAAGTAACTACATCTGTTGACTTTATTCTGTTCAGTAGTGCCAGTCTTGGACAAGACACGGCCTCAAGGTAAACTGTCAATAAAATGTTGCTAGTTAATATTAAGTAGATCTGGTTAAGATGGTCAACCTAACCTGGGGACTTTTTGTCATGTTTACAGCATAACTGAACACCATCATAGCTTTGGACCTTTGCGCAGGCCAAATGTTACTTGTGAAGGAGCTGAACTCGCCAAGCAATTTGCACCAGAAGATAAACTGGATGATATCATTGAGCGCAGAACACATGAGTTCAATCAACATCAACTCAGGTAGAACTGTTTTTTTTTTCTACATCTCACCCGAAATCCTGTAAAACAGCACCACAATGTTATGTACTCACTGCGTATCTTTGTTGTTTTCCGGTACATCTCTTATAGAAGTCCGACTTGCATCATCACATTTTCTCTGAGCAGGGGCGCAAGGAGAACATTCTATTGATCATTATTTTTGGGAGCCACTTATAAACTTTTTTTTTTTTTTAATAATATACCGGTTGTGCTATTTTCTTATGTTTTTCTTAGGATGAAGACAAACGAAGAAATTATTATCGCCACGGCCAACTCTCCTCTCCAATATCCTACCAGTTTCACTGTAGCTCCTCTGCAGAAAAGTTTAATACCAGGTAAGCATAGCTTTCCTGTTAAGTCGTGTCTAGGGGCCAGATTTACTAACAGCTTGTCACAGTTCAAACCATCTTTTGGCATTAAAAAAATACTATCAAGATTTACTAAAGACACGCCGTGAAAAATTATTGTTAAAATAGCACGGAAACTGGTAGTTTTGTGACTGAAAAGTATTTTTGCCCCGTTAATTAAATCTGTCCCAATGTTCAACTGGGCACAACCTCACCCTATATTCTATTTAGCAGGAACATAATGTACCTTTAAAAATGTTACAGCTAGCAATAGCGAGTTAGCTTTGAAAGCAAAATATCCCACCCTACCTTCAGAGTGCTCTACAAAGGCATGCCTCCTTCAAAACACATGAACTCGCACAGCAGGGATGAAAAAAAAAAAGCGTCACAAGAGATGGGGTTAAATTACCTCCTCATGTCTCAAAGCACATAACATTACAATTACAATGAATATAAAAATGTTTTAATAAAAATAAATAAATAAACGCACTCAGTTAGAGGGAACAAGTGTTGCGTAAGTTGCTTACACTACAGGAACCCACGGTCAACGCCGTGCGCGCCCAGCATCTACTTCATGAGTCCCAGGGATTCCCAGGGAACATGGATAAGTAGGAAACAGGTGGCCAGCACGTTATAAGCACATTTACGGTATACAGAGCGGCGATGTCGGTCCATATAAATATTCACCATACATTGCTGCTCAACCAGGAGAGCCAGAATCATGCTGACAGAAGTCTAGCCTGCAAGGCGGGTGTTACAAGACGGAAGACGAGATAGGATCCATGTGCAGCTTTTATTAGAATGGTCAAACAGGCAGGGGTCAGGAAACAGCAAAACCGGGATATCAGAGACTGAGCGCAGAGAGTCGTCAGGTAACAGGCAGAAGATCAGGGCAGGCAGCAAGAAACAATAATCCAAGGCAATCCAACTCAGGCCAGGCAGATAACAATCGTACAGATGAGAAAACAGTCCAAGATCAAAACCAGAGAAACAAGAAACAGGATCACACGCTCAGAATTACAGGCAGTGGCAATGTAATACTTCGCAAAGAGTTCATGGTTGAGTGTGGCTTATATGAAGAGTTCAGATGCAAAAGCCTCTAAATGCCATTTGAAATTTTCTTCTTTAATGATGATTTTTATCAAACTTGTATATTTAAGTTCAGTAATTTCACTTAAATAACAATTCATAGGTAATTATCATTGCCATTTAAGTGAAATCACTGAACTTAAATATCCAAGCTTGATAAAAATGATCATTCTAGAAGAAAATTTCAAATGGCACTTAGAGGCTTTTGCATCTGAACTCTTCATATGGAGAGTCTGATGAGGTGCAGGTGTGTGTGTAATCAATCACAGGGATGAGGCATTATGGGAAATGGAGTTCTGGTGGGAGTGATCAGTTCTGATGTGGAGTGCCCTCTGGTGATTCTCTGGGGCACTCCAACTGGTGATCGTCACGGCGGGAACTTACAAGATTATAAAACCTAACAAAAGTAGACGGCCAAAAGACGACCCATAGTGATGGCCAAATGAAGCTTTTGTGAAGCACTGAACCACTTGAGCCAATTGGTTCAAAAATGGGTTCATTACTCGAAGCTTCAGTTGCAGCGACCTCTCCTGGCGAAAAGCAAGGCTGCATATAAACAGTCAAATTAATCAGTGAGCAGTATTGGAGAAACTACTTTAGTTCTGAAGCATCTTTGCTAAGATCACCCTTGGATTTTTAACTATATTTCCTTTGAAAACTCTTTGATGCACACGCTAATGCTGAGCATAATGTTCTATTTACAAATAAAAATTGATAAATGTATGTTTTGTGTTATTTAGGAGAGAAAATATGGCATAGGTTGGTTGTGCTTGTGTAAATGGCAGGGGGTGATTTTTGGGATGGGGAACACTCAAAGATTTTTATTGAGGTACATTATTTTTTCAACAGTTTTTGGACTGAGTCGGTTTCTGTTTTTGCTCACAACCTCTCCAGACTTGGAAAACACTCGCTCACAAGGAACAGATGATGCTGGCGAGACGCGCCGTTCCAGTGAATCAACTGATTGGACCGCAAACCAGTCAAATGATTCATTCAGGCAATGAAGCACTTGCTGCTTCGGACATCATATGTCACATGATTTTTTTCGCACCAAAGCAAGCTTTGAAGCAGTGGTTCTCTAGGTTTGTAGTTCAGGGTTTCGAAGCACGTATCGAAGCTTCAGCGTCACACTGCCATCACTAACGACCCAGCCTGCCGGACCTGCCGCCTCACAAATGTCATGAATGGATATTTACCTTTACCTCTAGCATAAGCAACTTACACAATACGAGAGAACCTCTGACCTGCACCTGACTGCAGTTTAATGTTCAGTTAAAAAAACGTTCAGAGTATAACGTCACAGGTTTCTCTTCCAAATTACAGTAGGCTAGTAATGGCATGAAGGTAGCATAACTTGTTGTTTTGGTTGAGGAGGAACTGTAAATAGTGACTGCTGTTTCAGTTGCAGAGCTTGTGCTTACATCTTGTCTGTAAAGCATGATGAAAGGTGCTGATGACATATGGGGCCCTATCTTGCACCAAGCGCAAATGACACTGACGCATTTACCATTTCTATTTTGCACCTGCGTAAAGCGGACTTTTCCCTCCACAGACGCACGTTGGTAAACTAGGGAATTAATTTGCACTCCCTGGGTGGGTCGGCGCAAAAAAAGGGCGCCGAATTATGGATTTTGTCATCAAGCTAATAGATCTTTTATGGATGAGTGAATACATTGATGTTTTTTTTTTTTATGACTGTGGTGTAAAACAGGGTGCGATTGCTAGACGTAACGATAGGCTATACCAGCGCCACACGCAACGCGAGTCCCGCGGATATAAGTTAAAAGAATAAGGATGTTATATTCTACCGAAGTACATGCAAGTGCTGAATTAATACCCACAGGTCAGTTTATCAGATGAATGAAACTGCGCAGCACGGTTTCTTGCTCTAACATTTAAGGGTTAGTTCACCCAAAAATGAAAATTCTGTCAGTATTTACTCACCCTCATGTTGTTCCAACCCCGTAAGACCTTCGTTCATCTTCGGAACACAAATTAAGATATTTAAGATATTAAGATCGCTCCTGCATACAGTCCATAGGCTTCTTGAGGGACTGGCTCTTGCTGTCCCCGAAAAGTCATAAAAGACATTGTTAAAATAGTCCAAGTGACTACAGGGGCTCAATCTTAAGTTTATCAAACGACGAGAACACTTTTGTGCGCAAAAAAACAACAAAAATAACGACTTTATTTCAACTATTCGTTTATTTCTCCCTCTGCGCGAGTCAGGTTACTAGATTAATAGCGTAAGCTTCTGTTATTGTACGTCACACGCATCACACACACATGACCAGCGTCGGCCAATAGTGAGCCTACGTGTGACGTAGCTCTACGCAATCACACTACGTTAACTGACTACAGTCTTATGGAGAAGGAAGTGAATAGTTGAAATAAAGTCGTTATTTTTGTTGTTTTTTGCGCACAAAAGTGTTCGCGTCGTTTGATAAACTTAAGATTGAGCCCCTGTAGTCACTTGGACTATTTTAACGATGTCTTTAATTACTTTTCGGGGACAGCAAGAGCCAGTCCCTCAAGAACCTATGGACTAGTATGCAGGAGCGATCTTAATATCTTAAATATCTT
Organism: Pimephales promelas; assembly: GCF_988280905.1. Taxonomy (NCBI): domain Eukaryota; kingdom Metazoa; phylum Chordata; class Actinopteri; order Cypriniformes; family Leuciscidae; genus Pimephales; species Pimephales promelas. The sequence continues at coordinate 17,549,916 of NC_142771.1, read as the reverse complement.
AATTTGTGTTCCGAAGATGAACGAAGGTCTTATGGGGTTGGAACAACATGAGGGTGAGTAAATACTGACAGAATTTTCATTTGTTCAGAAAATGACGAGGGAAAGGTTAACACCAGCAGGACAAAAAGGACGAGGGGAGAATAACTCTATAGAAAGCGGCTCTTAAAACACGATCACCCACCAGAAAATGACGGAAAAAACATTCTTATGGTCTTATAAAATAATTATGATTAAAATATTTAAAATTCTTAAATATAACGTTAGAATATAGACCCTTTTACAGTTGGTAAACATGGTGACGTTTTTTGTGGGCGGAGCTTAGGTGGAGGCAAAAAGTTCCATGATCTGGCCACTTCACTAACGCTAGTTAGCAAGGATTGTTAGCTTGTTTTTTAACAATGACTGGAGAAAATCCGATATTATCTTAATGTGTAAGGTTACTCAGTGTCCAGGACCGCGATTGTTATTTCCAAAAGTTATTTTTAACGGACGGAACCAGATTGGCCGACCTGTAGCCGCCTACACGCACACTCATGGACGATCTGACAGGATTAACGTACGTTACCTCGGTTGAGTGGCCTGACTTCTACACCTACCTTATAGAGAAAACGATCGTAAAGAGAAACTGAGGCATATAAATCTTTAGATACCTATATGGTCCTGTACAAGACTTGTGTGTATGATCCGCAGTTCTGCCGAGTCAGCGCCGAGACCACGACAATGTAAAGAGTGACATTACAGTGCGATTTTAATGATGTGAATATTTTCTAGAAATAAAAGTTCCAGATACAGCATATTCATTTTTCCTCAATTCTTACACCAAACAACACAACAAGATGACATTTAATAATAGTAACAATTATTTAAGCTCCTTATTATGTAGCCGAATCTTTGCTGTTTTGCATTGGCCGCCTGCAGTTTTCACTTGTTTTGCCTCCAGCTAGCGCCGTGACGTAACTGTGACGTCGGCGCAAAAGGGGTCTATAATGCTCAAATGAGCAATTGTCGATTAAAAGAGTGTATAGACGCTTATACGACAAAGTTATGAAGATTAATATGATTACTTTACCAACTTATATTTGTTAAAATATATGCGTTTTATATTAGAAATAAATGACTCCTCCTTAACTGTCCGAAACACAGTGAGTAATTCGTTACTTATATAATTCGTTAATTATTGCTTACTAAATTAAACCTTATTATAAAGTGTTACCATTTTTTAATAAAGAATGTTGGCCGTAGGAATGTAAAATTAATTTGAAAATTTTAGGAATCTTACACTGGTTCAAACTTGGCTACTGTATTGAATGTGTATGATTTATATTGAAGTGTTTGGGACGTGCATTTGTATGGTAAGCTTTTTTGTTTTTGTAATCAGGGTCCCAAAGTGTATCAAAATTTGAATTTAGAAAGAAAGAATTATATCAGTATCGGCCAAAATGTTCATATCGGTGCATTGGTGAGGGACCAGCATAGCAAAAAATCACCTCTGCCTTTAAGTGAATTGCTTTATATTATAATTTCAGGTCTCGCTCTTCAAACACAAGGAAGATGTGAGACAACAATCAAGAGGGAGGCTTACAAGGTTGGTTTAATCTTCTAATGCCCTTTTTGATTTTTTTTCCCCATAGATATAAAAGCTCTTGTATGGTATTCATTCAATATGCATGCACATTAAAATCCTTTTTCACCATGAAATACTATTTGTTAAAGGAACACTCCGACTTTTTGGGACTTTAGCCTATTCACCTTATCCCCCAGAGTTAGATAAGTCCATACATACCTTTTTCATCTCCGTGCGTGCTATAAGTCTGTTTGACGCACCCACCGCTAGCCTAGCTTAGCACAAAGACTGGATGTGAATGGTTGCAGCTTTCATACTAATCCAAATGAGCGACAAAATAACGCAAACGTTTTCCTATTTACATGTTGTGGTTTGTATAGTCACAGACTGTACAAATATCAAGGCCATATGAGACACAGACATCTTACCGTATAAATACTATATTTCTGAAGGCGAAGCACTGCTACTTGGGCAGAGTGATAACCATCACCTGAGACGCACCGTGACGAGGAGCAGAGAGTTCGCTCAGTGTTGTAGTAAAGAGTCAGCGATTACTATAACGTTAGATAGAAAAGCATAGTTTATCATGGGTGTTTACTTTATTGCATCAGCTGTGACAATAAACAGGGGAGACCAGGTAATACCATGTTTCATTGAATTCCAACCAAAAACGCATCCAGATTTATAAATATCACAGAACATGAATAAATAATTATTATTACAGGATCAATATATTTTAAATGCAATTTATTAGCTAAACCAAATGTATTCAACAGCATATAATATACAGTATATTGCATTACTATAGGATAGAATAAGGGGAAAATAATAGCACAAATTGTTTTTGCACAATGAACTCACAGCCTATCGTACCCTTTTGCACGCTCAAGGTTGTTATTTACCATTATTTTAAAATTTAGGCTACTAGGCGCGCCGCGCGCAGGGTGCAAGTTCAACGCGCTCGTTTTTTTCCAAGCGTGTCCGCGCCGCATCAAGATAAAAACATATTCATACCCTAATCATATAATAGTGTCACTAACGTTACATTAGATCTGGCTAATGGCACTGTTACAGTAGGTCATCTAAAAACATAACGGAACACTTACCTCAGCCGCAGGTGATCCACTTGTCCTGTCTGTGCTATAGATGCCCGTATCCTTCAGCACAATAATGGTCCGTGTGGCAAATTCCATTTTTTTCAAAATAGTCGTCCTCATTGAAATGTACCGAGAAAACATAATGTCCCTTAATAATCTATTTAGGTGTGTTTGGATCAATATCCAGAGTAAGTAAGTTAGCCATTTCTTCATCCAGTCAGCGAATTCTGTGAAATGGTATTATTACCTCCCCTGTTTACTGTCGCAGCTATCTACAATAGAGCGAAAACCCATGACTCTAAACTATGCTTTTACTATTTATAAATTGCTGACTGTTACCCAAACACTGAGCGAACTCTCCGCTCCTCACCATGGCGTGTCTCAGGTGATGCGGTTATCACTCCGCCAAAGTAGCAGTGCTTCGCCTTCAGAGAATAGTTCCCAGGTGTTATACGGTTAAAAGATGTCTGTCTCATTTGACTTTGTTATTTGTACACTCTGTGACTATACAAATCACAACATGTAAATAGGAAAACGTTTGCGCTATTTTGTCACTCATTTGGATTAGTATGAAAGCTGCAACCATTCACATCCAGTCTTTGTGCTAAGCTAGGCTAGCGGTGGGTGCGTCAAACAGACTTATAGCACGCACGGAGATGAAAAAGGTATGTATGGACTTATCTAACTCTGGGGGATAAGGTGAATAGGCTAAAGTCCCAAAAAGTCGGAGTGTTCCTTTAAAGCTGCAGTCTGTAGTTTTTTTTTTATCCAAAATACATATTTCAGAAAATACATAACCAGCCAGTGTTCAAAACTATCTGCTTGCCTTAGCTCGATTTTAAAGGGGTCATGAACTGGCTTTTTAAATGTTATTATATTGTTGTCTGAGGTCAACTTATAACGTTCGCTTGCATTCAAAAACATCAAAATGAACAAGCAATAGGCTATTTTGTACCCTGGTTGTGAGCCTACCTAAAAAACAGTCGGTTTTTATGGGCGTGTCGCACTGAAGACTTGGAAGTAAACACCCACTGCTGCGAGTGGAGAACAGTTTTGCATATTATAATGAGTTTCACTCACCCGTCGGTGTACGTGGGGGAAAACGTCTTATGTTGTCAAATGGCAACCGGATTCGCCCATACATGTTCAACCCAGTGTGTTGCACAATATTTCTGTCAGATCCAATATAGACGGCACAGCACCGTTCTTTACTCTTAATCGGTCTGCAAATCAAGTCTTGTTGACAAAACAATCCTCAGTGAAATGAAGCGAACAGACGACGATTTTTTACCTCATCAGCTGGAACGTCATTAAAAATAAATTATCCATGCAGTCCTATTGGAATCCACAGGAAGCTTATGCAGCGACTGTCTTGCACAACCAGGCACTGCACAATATTCTGTATTGCTCCGTAGCGATCCAGTTTGTCATCACGAGGTAAGCATGTACATGTATGATACTTATGTGTGTAATGCGCGAATCGGTGGGCGGGGCTAAACCTGCCGTGGTGAAGCAGGCGTTGATCATCTTCTGTGGGGGTGGTGTTTTATCCTATTTGTCGTCATAGTTACCCACTTTTAAAAACGAGTCGTTTTTAGAGGCTGTGTCAATAAAAGCTTTTATTGGACTAACAAGGACGTTTTCAGTTCTGAAACCAATTACAGGATATTCTTATAATATGATGACCTCTTAGATGTCAAAAGCTCACGGAAAATTAGATTTCTCAGTTCATCACCCCTTTAAGTTACCGCTTATATTGTTTTTAATTCCAGTGGTACTGGTGGATTTCCAGTATCACCAGTACTGGTGGAAGAGATTCAATGTCTTTGCGTCATTACGTCACATCTGTTCACATAAAGGAGTCTCCGCTAGTAGGTTATATTGCGTGTGAGCAACTTGGAGGTGAAGATGTATAGCCTTTTCACACAGCACTTGATTAAATGCATTAATTTGATGATGGATTCAGAAAGATTCAAATGACAATCACCAGCGACAACTAGAGACTCACCAGTTGTAAAATGCAAAAGACTTCGTTTGGACTTGTTAAGTCGGAGTGGCTACAGAAAAAAAGAGACTGCAACCGGAACCATGCGAAAGCAAGGATACATATCGGAAAGGAAATTGCATGTAATCACACAATGCTTACATTGTTAACATTAACAATTTGAGAACAAAGCATAATTTGCACGGTTTTGCATGATAACTTATTTGCGAGTGGATGTTACTAGTTCAGATGACATTATCCGGTGAAAATTATTATGTTGGTCATACTTCCAAAAATAATAATCGGTAACACTTTATTTTACGATCCGCGAACAACTGTGTAAGTACACCGAAATTACGGTGTACGTTTCTGTAATTATAGTGTACTTCCGTGTAGGTATAAGGGAACAATATTTTAAGTTTGGGGTAATAAAGGGGTAACAAGCACCACTTTAATTTACAGCCTGCAGGAGTTACACTTATTATGTAACTACACAGAACAGGAGGGGTAACAAGCGCCACTTTAATTTACAGCCCGCAGGAGTTACACTTACCCTGTAACTACGCAGAACAAGGGGGTAACAAACGCTACTTACTATGTAGCAAAACGAAACAACACTTTTTGCACTGTAATTACAGAGAAAGGTACTTTTATCAAGAAAACAAAACAACAACAACAACAAAAAAAACGTTTTAATTACACAGTATATTTGCCCTGACATTTAAGTGTCATTGCAATTCAATGGGACACGGTACGTACTAATTACCACATGGTACGGTCTAAATTAAAATCATAGCAGAAACAAATTATTTTGACTTTTCTAGTAATCTAGTAAGAAAAGCCAATACATTTATATATATATATATATATATACAGTATATGTTTAATTTTCAACCCACAGATGTCAAAATTATCCTGAACATGTTTGCCAGAAATGTGATACATTTTATAAAAAACAGACGTACAATCTTTGCCTGGAATATATTAACAGAATAGGTACCTGTTATTTTTTAACTAATTAAATAATTTGCTTGTACATCTGCTTGTTACCCCCTTATTACCCCAAACTTAACATATTGTTCCCTTATACCTACACTGAAGTACACCATAATTAAAGAAATATACACCGTAATTTCAGTGTACTTACAAAGTTATTTGCAGGTTGTATATCTGCTTGTTACCCCTTTATTACCCCAAACTTAACATATTATTCCCTTATACCTACACGGAAGTACACTATAATTACAGAAACGTACACCGTAATTTCGGTGTACTTACACAGTTGTTTGCGGGTCGTAAAATAAAGTGTTACCTAATAATCTGTGATTCTGAATGTCAGTATCCACACTGGCGCAGTGACTGACAGTCTCACAGTCTCCTCAAACATTGTGTTCATCCGCGCTGTGCCGTGTCGAGGGTGTTGAAGTACAACTCACAAAAAGTTGATAATTCTGCGAATAATTGCAATTACAGATTTCGAACAGAAATGGCAAAAAAGGAGAAAAACGCCGGACTGCTGCTTTAAGCGTTAAATGCATGTTGATGCAAAATCTTGAGACAGGTGAATTGTGATTCCATTTTAAATCTAAACTTACATTTGCATTAAACACAATGATGTCTGCAGGTGTCTTTGAGCGTGAAGAGTGGAGTGCTGTCAGTAGAGAAGGTTCTGGATGGACAGCAGGTGGATGGACGGGGTCAGAGTGAACTGAACATCTCATCTAGCAGCCTCGCACAACTCAATGATCTGCTATCAAGAGTGACCTACACCAGCACTATCTACCGTGTCAAGGCTGAAGATTTAGGTAAGGTATAGCTGCATATAAATGTACAGGAGTTACTGAATTGCAGCCTTCCAGCCAGCACACCCATGTGGGGCCCAGATGGGCTTGACCTGGGCTATCTAATGCCCAGCAAACAAATTTAGGTTCTTAGAATGTTCTGGGAACGTTAGATTTTGATTCCCAGAACATTTCTAGAACTTTCCCTTAAGGTTAAGGGAACGTTCCCGGAACATTCTCCTTATATTATAAAAACGGAACCTAAAAATAACCTACATGGAACGTTCCTATAACGTTCTTGTTTGGTTCCCAAAAAAATAACCTCATGGGACCATTCGGGAACGTTAGGGGAACGTTCTGTGTACCGCCTCGCCTGGACTCGGCTCGCGTTTCGCTCCGTTTTCCATTGCTGACAGTACCGCCACAAATAGTACCTGGTCGTCATAGCGATGCCTTTCGTTCCTTTTTGCCTCATCACACTCTCGCTGGATCCTCTCTTCGGCAACCAAACAAAGGAAAGTCTGCACCTCCTCGTTTGACCATGGCATATTCTTCAGAGTTGCCATAAATTGTAGTTGTAGTAAGTTTAGTAACTATCTCTGGCCAAACTATTTAAAAACGGCGAAGTTATTCTGGATACTCCATCAGGCAAATGCAATTATGACACCGTGAATAGTGATGAGACTCTCTTGACCATGTCTCTCGCATTGTTTTCACGTCACATTTTAGTATCGCCTCAGCTCGTTCAGAACGTAGCCGGAGGTGATACAAAAAAAGTACCCGAAAGCAGGTACAGGTACAACTTTTACACAGTGGAAACCCAAACAAACGAGCCGAGTCGAGCTGGTACTGTGTAGTGGAAAAGCACCATAACTGAGGCCCAGCCAGTGTTGTCGCAGTTTCCAAGTAGGCCCCACATGGGTTAGGACCCAGATTAAATCAACATTTCTCAGTGTGCTCACTACCTTGGGGTTTATATGACCACAATCAACTTTTCCATAGTAAATAAACATGGTTCCCTTCATCTCAATTGCATACAATTTTGTCACTTTTTCTACATTATCTACATTACATCAATTCAATGACCTCAAAGTTCTACAATAGAAAACAGAATAAAAACAGAAACACAGTTCTGGATGTACTGCAGCTGCTTGATGTTCTTGCTTGGGATCCCGATTAGGAGCGCATTGCAATAATCCAGCCTGGGGGAAACAAAGGCATGGACAAGTTTTTCGGCTTCGGGGAAAGTGAGCATTGGTCGGAGCTTTGCAATGTTCATAAGATGAAAGAAAGTGGTTTTACAAAGATGTTTAATGTGGGCCTCAAAGGTCAAGTGAGGGTCCATTCTAACACTCAAGGTTTGTATCTGAGGGTGAGAGGTGGATATCATGACCAGAGAAGGTGATGCTGGTGTATGACTGGGTCTGGTGCGGTTGAAAGCAGTGTTGTAGTCGAGACCACCTCACGCGAGTCCGAGTCGACACCGAGACCAGAGAGAGTCGAGTCCGAGTCAAGACCGAGTCCATAGAGAGTCGAGTCCGAGTCGAGTCCGAGACCAGAGACGGTCGAGTCCGAGTCGAGACCGAGACCAGTGAGGGTTGATTACCTAATTTACTTTTATTTACTTAGAGAAATTTTTTTTTTTTTTGTGAATTTACTTAGAGTTTAAAAATATGATCAGTTTAGGGTAAAAAGGCCACATAGTAGGTGGTGTTAAAAGTAATTTTATTACAATTTGTCATGCGCAGTTGCGCACTAGAAAATCACCAATCACTGGGCGTGTCAATCAATTTAAAGAAATATTTTATTAACATACATTAATAATCATGAAAAATATTTTTAATTGAACTCGAGTGGACTCGGGAATAATTCCGAGTCCTAAAAAAAAAATGTTCGAGTACGAGTCAATTCCGAGTCCAAATGGACATGAGTCCATGACAAGACCAAGACCATTAAAATATGGACTCGAGACCGAGTCCGAGACGAGTCCGAGTCTCGAGTACTACAACACTGGTTGAAAGTATGGAAGGGGCTGCAGAGAGGTTTGGATTGTTTTGATGCAAATTTGGGTGTCATCAGCGTAGCAATGGAAAGATATTCCGTGCTGGCGGATGACATGACCAAGGGTGAGCATGTAAAGCATGAAGAGGGTGGGGCCATGGACTGATCCTTGAGGGATCCTTGAGTATGGGTCCGATTTAGCAGCACCCAGGGATACATACTCAGTTCTGTCCGTGAGATATGATGTAAACCAGGACAGATTAGTAACAGAGAGTCCAATGGAGGAGTGGAGGCAGTGTAAAAGAATATGGTGGTCAACTGTGTCAAATGCTACAGTGAGTAGGGTTGGGTATCGAGAATCGAGTATCGATTGGAACCGAGACTAACTTTTTGTTTTTCCCGGAATCGTTCAAAAGTTAAAATTTCGATTCCTAGTTTCGATATTCACAGTCCGCCGAGCGAAAGAAGAAACCGCTGAACAACACCAACGAAGAAGCGTCTACCGGAAGTGTTGGCATAACCACGCGAGTCGAACATGAGTACCTTACGTCGGCGATCCAAAGTGTGGCTTCACTTTTCTAAAAATAACGAAATCTCGGCAAAATGCAAAATTTGTGACAAAAGGAGAATTTTTACAGAAGGAATATTTCCTTCAGAAAGGATTATTTCCTTCAGAAAGGCCATTGGTTAGCGAGGTTAGCTAAACTTTTTTGCCCCTGCCTCTTAAAAGAATCGGAATCGAGAATCGTTAGGAACCGGAATCGAAACAAGGAATCGGAATCGGAATCAGAATCGTTCAAATTCAAACGATACCCAACCTAACAGTGAGATCATCAGCAGGTCATTAGTGACCCTGACCAAGGCAGTTTCTGTACTGTGGCCAGAGCGAAAACCAGACTAGAACTTCTCATAAACACTGTTTCTTGCGAGATGATTGTGGAGCAAACCTTTGACAGAAAGGGAGGTTGAAGTTGTTAGCTGGTACTTTGCGGTCAAGGCAAGGCTTTTTGAGTATTGGCTTAATAACCACAGTTTTCAAAGACTTAGGAACTTTGCCAGATCGGAGAGACTGATTGATTATATTGGTCATTATGGGACTTATTGTAGAGGAATTACTTTTTTATCGGGGCTGAGCGAAAAAGATCCATATCGCAGGTGGAGGGCTTCATCTTCCTTACAGTGTCTTCGATGTCATGCTGAGTGTTATCCGTAAAACAGCAGAGGAGCTGTGTAGTCCCAGATTGAGGGTCAGTGAATGTAACTGGGTGCGAAGGAGCAGATACAGTGGGAGGCTGGAGGAGGGGGGGCTGGAGAGAAGGGAACAGATCTTTACAATTTTTGTGTAAAAGGAGATGAAGGTTTTGCAACTCTCCGGCATGTTCTCCAAGTGTAGGGGGATCTGAGGTTTGAGGAGACGATTTATGGTTGAGAAAAGTTGCTTGGAGGGCTATTGCAGTTTATATGGAAGTAGAAACGGGACCGGGTGTCACTGAGGGACTTGCTGTAGGCCCTCTGATGTTCCAGGTACGTTAACTTGTGAACAGCAAGCCCTGAGTCCTTGAAACGCTGTTAAAATGTGAAAATATAGTGAAAATATATCTATGCTAAATATAATTAGCCTCTAACATACACACTGTCGAGTAAAATCTATTGATTAGCTAATGTCAAATGATCGACATTATTTAGTCACATATGATTTACTTGCATTGAGGGTTGTCATGAGATTTTCAATGTCTTCTTTTATCTTAAGTTGATTTAATCTAAAGCCGTGGCTGGAAGGCAGTTGTAGTTCTTGCTTTTCTCTTTTTTTCTGTTCTGTTCTGTGAATGTGCCCAAATAGAAACAAAATAAATGTCTTCTTTTTCTTCTTTCTAGTTCATTTCTCTTACGATGACCACAAAGCCATATTCCCACTCATGATCAGGAGACCATCAGTTCCTGTTCTTTTGGACCCAGGAAAAGGTAAGGCCACGAATTAAAACACTACAGAACAGCATGCTACCATGGCATCAGACATGCTTGTTATAACAATACCTAAACATCTATAAAGTTTGTAAAACCTGTTAATGAAATGCACCTACTTCTCTCTCTTTTTCAATTCAGATATTAACTCACAGGTTACCATAATTACCAAGACGTTCCTGAGGTATAAGGAGCTGAACACCCTCATCCAGAGTATCAGGAAGTTTTACCCAAATATCAAGATCATTGTTGCGGATGACAGCCTGAAGCCTGAGCATGTGTCTGGAAACAACATTGAGCACTACATCATGCCTCCTGCACAGGTACACACCTCGGCCTCAACACTTCATTTGATCTAATGCTGTATGTCACACATCTTGGATTATAACTGTAGATTACCTGGCAACTAATCACTGCTAATGATTATTTGGTTCCTCAGGGATGGTTTGCAGGCAGAAATCTGGCTTTATCCCAACTCACAACAAAATACTTCTTGTGGGTAGATGATGATTTTTTGTTCTTGAAAGAGACCCGAATTGAGAGTTTTGTGGAGATTATGGAAGCAGTTCCAGAACTAGACGTGGTAAGTTTGAAATTATATTATTTAGAGGGGTGAGCACTACAGCACTGTTAAACAAGCTCTTTTTCTCTTTTTAGCTTGGTGGTGAGGTCTCAGGCGAACAGTTCCATTTCACTCTCGAGTATGATGAGGGAGATGAAGAAGGTGGTTGTCTAAATCGTATTAAAGGAGGATTCCATCAGCGACTTTCCGGTTATGATCGATGTGTTTTAGTGGATGGCGTCATTAATTATTTCTTAGCGAGGACTGAAGCCATCCGAAGAATTGGCTTTGACCCATTACTTAAAAGAGTAGGACACACAGGTAAACATACAAAATTTTACATCAGTAAAACATCTTCATTGATTGATCCATTTATTCTTCCTTTTAATTCTTAAATTCTCCTTTTATTTATTTCCCCCCAGAGTTCTTCATTGATGCACTTGGGAAACTGTTAGTCGCATCATGCAAAGGACTTTCTATTGGTCACCAGACACATCGGGCACAAACCGAATATGACTCATACCGGACTCAAGGGAAACTTGAAGAGAAGAGAAAACTAGCCCATCATTTCTTTAAGAATTATCTTAACTACATCAAGTACTGATTAGAAGTAATTACTGATCACACAGTAGTTACAAACAAATTACTGTGCGATCAGATAAAACAACAAATTGCACAGATGACATCTGCAAGTCACAAGATTTTACAGTAGTGAAAAATGTATTTCTATGGACAAAATACAGCTGAAGAATAGCAGAGGAGAGTGAGCTGCTGCGCATGAAGTGCACAACCTAAGTTGCCCTAAACGGTTGACTTTCTGTTTATGCTTTCTGAGCAATTTTTTGGTAAAAGCCTAAATTCATTATTAAAAGCCTAAATTCAATGTGTTCATCATTTAAAGCAATCCAATCTCTTCAGAAACTTTTGACTGATCCGCTCGATTCATATGGATTATGTAAGTGGCCACTGGAGGCCGCTAGAGGTAGTATATTCTTAGTGAGGTAATTCATGTGACTGGGTTGGAGGCTGTGCACCCAACTAATAATTCGATTTGCACTTGCCTGACTTCTCTCATCTCCGAAGATCAGGGACATGTAAGTTGACTCTTAAACTGTGTAAATTGTGAAATCCTGGTGCTCTTCACTTTACAATATTAAGTAGTTCATGTATTTCCATTTTCATGCGTTTTTGGTGAAGTTTGCTTTGTCTTATTTCCACACATGTGTGTGCTGTTTTAGTTCAGAGACCTTCAAGCTAGCGTCTAATTACGAAAAGCAGCAAATCTAAAATTTGCACCCTTGGTGAGCGGAGTAAGGTGTGTATCATTTGGCTCTATGTATAATAGGACTTCAAGGATGTAAAATGTCAAATTTTGACTGTTATTGGAAATTATTTTTGTTGTTTATCTTGTACCATGAAAGTGTATATGTTAAAGGAGACAATTATTGTCTTTAGTTGTTCTTTAAATAACTTAAAAGGTCACTTGATTTGCATTGTACATGTACAAAAATGCATCTTGATGTAACGTTACTGTAAATGAGGTGAGGATTTTGTTTGCGAATTTGTGTCTAAAGGTTCATTAATCAGCTATTTGTGTTTACTTATAGTTTTCACGGTGCTCACGCTGATTTGGATGAATAAAAATTACTGCACCCGTTTGAGACTCTCTGCCATTTATTAAGGAGCCAAGGGCTGCAACAGATTAGTTTGACTATTTTTCTCTTCATGAACTTTTGAAATGACAAAGTGGTAGAGGACAAATGGAGGTATAGAAATCTCTCAGATTTTATTTTGAAAATCTTTATTTGTGTTTCAGAAAATGAATGAACAATTTACAGGTTTGGAACAACTTGAGGGGAGATTAATTCATGACAATTTTGGGGGGGAGGGGGGGGATTAACCCTTTAAAGGAAGGGCAATTATGTTATTAGCAAGGAAATTCCATCAACAGGAAATAAATAACCTTGCTCTATATTTCATAGTGAAAAGCAAGAGTGAGAATGACATCTTTGAGTCTAATCTCTTGGATTAAGACAGTCAAGACCTTGTGATGGGATTAGCTGAGGTGACGTATTTAAGGCAAGCGGCTTGTCTCCAAGATAACAGATCACTCAGATGAGGCCTTTAATTGGCATAGACATAACAAAGTTAAAAGACCAAATACAAGATCATTCAGACTATAGGTCAACATTTGCATTTCTCTGCCATTATGGATATCAAAATATTCCGATTTTATTTGAAATGCGTGGACATGGTGTGACTTGTCTGCTAACACTCACCTACAAGTGTGCTATCAGACAATAAAAAGGATCAAGGATAACTCCCATGTCAACAGTCACAGGTCTGTGCCTCTATAAAGAGAGATCAGAGGTCATAATATTTGTGTCTCTTGCCTTGAAAAACATGCATTTCAAAATGAGTGATCCCCATGCCAGTAATTGGTAATTATACATGATGAGATTATATATCAACCAGGCTGATTAACTGTCTATTTTAAGAACAGTTTTTTCAATTGATAATGAATGAATTAATCAATAAATTATTTAAGTGAATATTGTTTACAATGAAAATATATTTAATTTCAGAAATGTAGTAATACAGTTGTTGCTAATTTCTTGGAGTAAATATAGTGTAAATTGAATTATGTATAAGCATTTTATTGTCCATCAGCAAAACCCTATATCGATCAACCACTTATTGATACTTCTTGTGTTTCGGGATGATTGACTTTTAATAGGGTGGCTCACACATTCAGTCGGTCATGTCTAGGCCACCTGCTCTTATCCAAAACTAATTCACTTTTCAAGAGAAGGTCACCTGTGTTTTTTTTTTTTTTTTTTTTTAACAAAGCTGAAGCACTTAAAATCATAATATGCAGAGATAAATCTCGCACAAAATCAATTTTTTTCATGGTACATGACATTACATCAAATGAAATCTTGTAAGAAGAACAGCCCACACACTCTGCCCTTATTCCGTGTGATTTGACCTCCTTAATTACCGCGATGGCTTAAGCTGATCAGAAATCTGGATGAAGGAAGTGTGCTTGTTGGGGATCAGACCCACCCCCCACGTCTTACCATCTGGAGGTGATCCTGAAGAGACGCCAGCACCAGAACAACGCGCTCAGTTCATCTCCAGACCACAAACCTTGCACATGGTCCCTTAAAAGTGCAGAGAGTGACCTGTCCCCTCCATTGGCTGCCCCACTGACCGATAGGTAAGTAAAACATAACAATGCTCTAAAGGTGATAAATGTGTATGTATGAATAATTATGTTCTAACGATGAATTATATGAGTGACAATATGCATATATTAACAATACAGAACAGATAAAAGTAAGTATGTGAGTAAAATTTACGAGGAATTTTGAATGATGTAATACTATGCTATCATCTGAATGATATCAATGTAAGTTGCAGTAGTGGAAAATCATCTTGCCGGAAGAAGAAATGGAAGAACCATATAAATAAGTTATGACATAGTTTATCATGCTCATCTGGGAAACGCTACTTGTGTCAAAAGGTCTTGAAATTTGTATATGGTCATTTTAAGTGACATTACATTTTGTAGAATCAGTTACATAAATATTTAGGTTACATAATTATTTTTACTTTTATCATATGTAATACAATTTGATATTAGATTAATATTAGCAATTTTGTTCACACCTAATGAGAGAAGTCGTTTTTAGTTAAATTGCAAACTCTCTAGAAACAAGCAATGACAACGCTAAACACAATGAATATTTGTAACTTGGGTGACAGACAGGTTTAAGTTGTTTAGTGTTGTTATTCGGTTTTCTTGTGTAAAAATATTCAGTCTGTTTAAATAGCAAGAGAGCTGTCAATTTACTATGGCGACTCAACTGATCTTTTTCCAATAGTTTAATATTACACAATCATGCACTGAACCTGTTCTGCTCACTTGACTTCTGAATGGTAAAATCTGTAAATGCATTGACGCTTAATATAAGCATTTCCATTTCCATAATGTGTCAAAGTAAATTGATTTTAAAGGACAGCTATTGGGGTATATGGAGGTATTTGGAAATGCAAATAAAACACACAAAAACGTGTGCCAATATCACAGATTTAACATTAGACCCAATAACTTTATTTGCTCAGGGCAAGATGGCACGGGATATGTCCGATAAGGACATCCTGAAAATGGAGCTGGAACAACTTCAGAAGGAGGTTAAGAACACTAGAGAGCCTGTAAGTTCCTCTGCCTTCTGATTTATTTGGCAGCCCAAAGAAATATGTCTCATTCATTCTTTACATAGCCCCCTTGCATTTTTTGTTTATTAAATATTTCGTTTATGTTTATTTTGTTTATATAATGCTTTCAGGTTCCAGTAAAAGGCACGTATCTGACATACTTTTCCTCCTTTCCTCAGGTCTCTAAAACTGCAAAGGAGATTTGTGAATGGGTTGAGGCCCAAGCCGCAGAAGATCCTCTTGTAAAAGGAGTTCCTGAGGACAAAAATCCCTTCAAGGAAAAGGGTGGATGCATAATAACTTAGCCTATGTGAATTCTTGTAGCAAAAGTAAGATGTGTTCATTTGTGCTAATGAGAGCTGTTTATCTGTTATCTGAACTTAGATGAGGAATAAGCGCATTGTGCTTAGCTTTAGCATCTCTACTAGACGCCATACAGACTGCAAGACACAGTCAAAAAGGATTGTGTTTTGTATTAAGGATGGGGCCCTCTTGAAGCAAACTCTTTGTAAAAAAAACTGGCTGTAATTCCATTCTTGTTCCATCTGTCATTCCATTATCCAAAAAATAAAGTCACATTCAGAAAGCAAAAAATTATCTGTTCATTCAATTTAATGAAATTAGTTTTCCTTCTACCACATAAATTCAGAAGGATTTCTGTTTTGGAACTGAGACTTCACAAAGAAAGAAGATAGATTCCATGCTTGCTTGAGTCATGTAAATGTAACCCAACCAATTAATTGAGACTGTGTTCCTATGTATTTTCATGCATGATTTTTTTTTATATATATATTTTTCCTTGCCTAATGCATGAATTGTTCAGACGTATGTTTTATTATTATTTTATTTATTATTTTGTTTTTCGCGATGAGGGACGAAAATAAGAAAGAATTGAGTCGGTGGTGCTGACGTCACATGCTCATTGAAGAAAGAGAGATGTGAGCAGATCGAGATTCCAAGATGGCGGCCGATTAAGTTTGTTACTGCTGAGCTTTTCTAAGTTTTAATTTGGTGGCAATTCAAGAAAAACTACATTCCTCTGATGTCGGACTATTTCCTATTACTTTGACATGAGAACAACCTAATGTCACTGCCAGAGAAGAGAATAATACACAAGAGCAAGAACCTCATCCCTGATGCACAGGTAGGCTAAGTGACTCGTTCGTGACTCCCCTGTTCGAACTCGTTCATCAGAATGAATGAATCTTTTTTCGAGTCATTTGGTTCATTCAACGAATGTAGACTAGCTTGATAAGACCCTTTCATCGTCTGGAATCGTTTAAAGCCCTTTGAACAGTTTGCACTGAAACTGTCTTTTGGACCTTGAACCGTTTGGTACCCAGTAGCTAAAGTGCATTAGCCTATATGGAGAAAAGTCCTGAAATGTTTTCATCAAAAACCTTAATTTCTTTTCGACTGAAGAAAGAAAGACATGGACATCTTGGATGACATGGCGGTGAGTAAATTATCTGCAAATTGTTTTTAAAGTGATCTACTCCTTTAAACTTATCAATTTGATGTAGGACCCAGAAAGGTTCAAACGACGATCCCAGTGACAACAGATACCTGTAAAATGCAAAAGACTTCATTCGGACTTCGGAGTGGCTACTGAAAAAAAAAAAAAAAACATTAGGCTACATGTTGTCACGCAATGACTACAGGCAAAAAATCTTAAGACTAAATTTAAGATTGAGCCACGGTAGTCACTTGGACTATTTTAACGATGTCTTTAAAAACTTTTCGAGGCCGGGGTTTCAATCACTCAAGAAGCCTGCCTATGGAATCAGGCAGGTGTGTTTGATTAGGGTTGGCGATTAACTGTGCAAGACGAGCAGGGTTGGGCACCCCTTGAGTGATCCAGCTCTCAGATTTCATCAAAAATATTCTTGTTCCGAAGATGAATTAAGATCTTACGAGCTTGGAACAACATGAGGGTGAGTAAATACCTTTTACAGCCTATGGTAAATACTGACAGAATTTTCATTTTTGGGTGAACTAACCAAAAATATTTTTGGGTGAACTAGAAGTGGAACACTTAATCCCATGTGATAGTGTTCAAAAGGCACATAGCCGACTCATGTCGAAGAGTAAGTTTAGTTACTTAGGCTATAGATCACCGTATAGCCTACATTTCTAATTTGTAGGCCTATGTGTCGATTAGGAGACGCCCCAGGTTAACTTAGTCAGGTGCGTAGAGAAAATCTACCACAAAAGTTAAGAACAGTCTTGAAGAAAACAATTATATTACTTAATTTGGAAAAGACTAGTCTAGTGCAACCGGCCACAGATCTAGTCTCGGCTAACCAGACTTGAAGTCAAAATCCAGTGGTCCCTGAGCGTCACGGGTGTTTGTCTTATTCCATCGCAACTCTAGGGGGCAGCATTGCAGCATAAATGAAGAGTGTATGAAGCCACAAGACACCCACAGTGAAGCAGCTCTTTCTTAAAACACTCATTATTTTCCCCTTCTACTGTTTTGATTTACTTGCGTCTCTAATTTATCAGCAATAAGTCCATCTTTTTTTTTTTTTTTTTTTTTTGTAAAGCAGTGTTTATTTATTAATTGTTTCGAATGAAGCATTGCATTGGTTGCTTAAAGTTACTTAAACACATTACATTTTATATTTTTGGCTTCATTTGGCTACTTTGTAAAAACCATAAATTAACAAGGAACTATTTTTACGAATTGCAGGAATTCATTTATATGGCATACTCCTGATTTTTTTGAGTGTCAAATAAATCATTCCAAATAAAGAACACCAGCTTATTTGCCGGACAGATTCCATCAGTGGTGACTAAGCTCTGTCTATAGCGCCATCTATAGACTAAACACCTCATTACACCACTAATGTACATCTAACATTCAAAAGTGTGTTCAAATCTGTAAGTAAAATATCTTTCCATTCTCATCATTTGTTAGAAACAATTGCAGTTAAAAAGTCAATCCTTGAGAATATCATGCTTTGAAATATGCTCCACTTTGGTGAGAAAACAGCTTGTCGTCTGAAAGGTCTCGTCTGAAACCTGATGAATACCAATTTGTCTTTGACTTGTGAGTTTATTTACCTGGGCCTCAAGGGGCCCGACACTTGCGTTCACCACTGATGGTGTTATCCTTGTAAATCTTCCGGCGAATATTTTGACAAGGCCTGGAATCAAAGGTGTGGTGGTGAGGCTGAGCTCTGGAGGACTAAGTGGACATTTCCTTTTGAAACATGTATAATATAAGCCTGTGATGAATGAAGCCATTGTCAGAGAGAAAACTCCAATCCTCATCCTTTTCCTTCTCTCTGACTCACTCTTTAAATACTATAATTGTCTAAGTGTATCTGTTCATTTCAGGTGGATCTTTACTCGCTCTCACAGACCTCTCCCTCTTCGTTTCTCCTGTTTCCAGCCATGAATAATTTTGTGTTTATCCGTGTATTTTTGTGTGTCATTGAGAACGGGAATCACTAATTATTTTAAAACGCTGTGACAAGTCTCCAAAATACTGTGACATCGGTTGCCCAATACATGTTTAAAGTGGAAATGAAGAAAAACCATGCTTCCCTTCCCTATTGAAATCTTAGCTTAGGTATGAAAATTTATTATACTTTTAATTTAACCGTGGAAATTGAGTATAATACTACATAATTTTTCTGGGGAATATGAAAGTTAAAGAAAATAATTATGTTGAAATGAGCAGTAAAGTTTTGAATTCTTTAATGTTTTTCAAAACACAGTTGAATTTCATCAGTAGAATCACATGTTGTGTGTGTTTCCAGACTTCCTGTTCTGGGCCAGATTTACTGAGCATGGTCAAAAAGAGAGAGCGGCTGCTGCAGAATTTAGGAGAGTAGGATTGTCAGTGCGCCACGCATGTCAAACTCACCGCAATACATAATTATCCTGTCTTTGCTGGGCAGTGCCAGGATATCTATAGCCACTGGTGGCTTGCTGTAATTCAATGTCTCTAAATACTGATTCAGAGGGAGGAAATCTTTCTGAGAGAGTTATGAGGCTTTCCGTCGAGGCAGTGAAGCACTTTGAGATACGAACATACCTCCAAGTTGTCATTTCTCATCCTCATGTTGTTCCAAACCCTATTTTTAATACTATAAAAAGAAAGTAAATGACATTGGACAAAAAAAAGTTCTCCAGAAATGTAGAACAATGTGAAATTAGTAAATGATGAAATTATTTTCATTGTTGGGTGAACTAAGTTCATTCTTTGTATTGCCATCCATTGCAGTTGAAAATGCTGTTTAGTTACAAGGTCTCAAGAAGACAAGCTTTATCTTCCTGACTTTAAAGGACAACTCCGGCGCAAAATGAACCTTTGGTCTAATTACACATTGCTACCTAGTCAACCGTTATCTGAGATTTGTTTTCATGATTGCCGAATGTAAATAGTTTTATCTCTAAAAACAGTTTAGCCTATAGTGCTAGTATAATGCTAGTATATAGGGCATGGAGTAATGACAAGTAAAAATCGCTTGTTATTACCACTAACAAGGCTCAAAATAGCCCCACAGTAACACGACAGCATAACAAAGGTCCCTACATTCAAACCGAAGCATTGAGAACTTTGTCAGTGTCCATACAGTTTAATAAGAAGATATTTTATACACACAGTCAACTTCGCGAATACAGGAAGAAGCCATCTTTGAAAATTAGTCTCTACCAGTCGATCTAAGAACGCCGATCCATGTGCGCTGAACTGTGCATAATCTCATATGGTCCGTTGTTTTCGGAAGAAACACAAACACGAACCTTTTTCTTCTCTTCAATATGTACACGTAGCCAACTGTTCGCGCTCACATTATCACCTTATTCACATCTCACCGGTGGACATGGATCGGCGTTCTTAGATCGACTGGTAGAGACTAATTTTCAAAGATGGCTTCTTCCTGTATTCGCTAAGTTGACTGTGTGTATAAAATATCTTCTTATTAAACTGTATGGACACTGACAAAGTTCTCAATGCTTCGGTTTGAATGTAGGCACCTTTGTTATGCTGTCGTTTTAGTGTGTGGCTATTTTGAGCCTTGTTAGTGGTAATAACAAGCGATTTTTACTTGTCATTACTCTATGCCCTATATACTAGCATTATACTAGCACTATAGGCTAAACTGTTTTTAGAGATAAAACTATTTACATTCGGCAATCATGAAAACAAATCTCAGATAACGGTTGACTAGGTAGCAATGTGTAATTAGACCAAAGGTTCATTTTGCGCCGGAGTTGTCCTTTAAAGCTTCATGGACAACAAATATCAAATTTTAATTTAAACCTTTAAACGTAATGTTTTTGGATGTTTTTTGTAACAACAGCCATGTGTGTGTGACTCACTCTGATCAAAAAGGTCTGGGTTCATGGCTTGTCTTCAAATAATCTGTTTCTTTTTTTGGTTGAGAACTAAATGTACAGGCAATGATTAGACAGCGCAGCACCACACGCTGTAAATGTTTTGTCGGTAACCTCAAATGAAGGAACATCTAAGTGATTTCAATCAAACCAAAAATAAGATTTATTATATTAAGCAACAACTACACATTTACTATACTTTTATAAAGATCTGTGTGAAAATAAATTGTATGAAGAGAGTTTGGGGGAATGTTTCTTCCTTAAATCAACACAAACATAATTAATCTGAGAAATTTGCTAAATGAATGCAAGTGCTATTTTGTGGACACTTTTAATCACATGTGTTTTGCATACTTTTTCAGTAAAAAAGGTAATGTATTACAAATTTAATTGTTTGATTACAAGGGGAGTGATTCTGATTAATTTATTTTGACCCAATTGCACCCAATTGACCTTATGCACAGCTGCACTACTTCCTGAAGTTAAGCCAGCGCCTTGTTTCCTGTCTGCCATTATTGGCCGAACTTGATTAATTCAGGTGTGTTTGATTATTGTTGCTGTGACTACTCAGGTCAGACACACCTGGATTAATCAAGTTTGCCCAATAATGACAGACAGGAAACAAGGAGCTGGCTTAAGTTCAGAAAGTGGTGCAGCTGTGCATGCATAAAGCCAATTATCATTAACTTTTTATTTATTTCATCAAACTGTATTTGGTTACTCACCAAATTCATTGAGCTGGTATGTTAAGGTTTTCAATCTAATATTTCTAATGCAAATATATGATATGACATGACCTTGGAAAACGTGGAATATACCAATATCTGCGCTCAATAAATGTAACAAAATAAGTACGGTTTTTAAATATTATTGTAATAATAGGCTATTTCACGAATTTACTTTTTCTTTTAATCATATAACTGTAGCTTTTGTGATCGTTTTTTTATTTTTTGTTTACTATTTAGAAATGTACGGCATAATTTGATTCTATTATATTGAAATGCAGGATATTCTTCCCAAATATACATTTTGTTTGTCACAGAAGTAAGAAAGTCATTCAGGTTTGAAAAGACATGAGGGTGAGTAAACTATGACAGATTGTTCCTTTTTAAAGTAGTAGTTCACTTTTAAAAAACTTTTGCTGATAATTTACTCACCCCATGTCATCCAAGATGTCCACGTCTTTCTTTCTTCAGTTGAAAAGAAATTAAGGTTTTTGATGAAAACATTCCGGGATATTGCAGAACTGCATCAAAAAAAAAAAAAAACAGATCTTTTTCCGAGTCAATTCGTTCATTTTGTTGGTTGAACGAACCAAATGACTCGAAAAAAGATTCGTTCATTTTGATGAACAAGTTCGAATAACAGTCTCATCCCAAAAAGTCATATAACTGACGTCTTGGGACGTCTTTTGACCATACGTCAATATCCGCCTTTTTAGGGCCCCCTTAAACGTCGGTAGATGGCGATCCCGGGCCGTCATACAACTGACGCTTTACCTTTAACGTCAGTTAGGTGACGGGTTAGGTTTAGGTCTGGGGTAGAGTTAGGATCCCATAACCTCATCTACCGACGTTTAAGGGGGCCCTAAAAAGGCGAATATTGACGTATGGTCAAAAGACGTCCCAAAACGTCAGTTACATGACGTCTTGGGATGAGACCGGGTTGGTTCGAACAGGAGAGTCACGAACGTGCATCACAGAACAGAGCAAGGTGACCATTTGAGCTTATAAAACGTAAACTTTTTTTTTTTTAATTTTTTTTTTTTTAAATGAGCGATTGTTTCACTTGATAAGACCCTTATTCATCGTCTGGAATCGTTTAAGTCCTTTGAACAGTTTGCACTGAAATTGTCTTTTGGACCTTGAACCGTTTGGTTACCACTGAAGCGAATGTTTTCATCAAAAACCTTAATTCCTTTTCGACTGAAGAAAGAATGACATGGATATCTTAGATGACATTTGGGGGTTATTAAATTATCAGCAAAAGTTTTTTGAAAAGTGAACTACTTTAAGTGAACTGACCCTATAATGAAAACAAATGTAATGTGAGATGTAGAGGAGGGAATGTGTGAACGCTTAGATTTCTGAATCTCCTCCCTCACATCAGCACAAGGGAATGTTCCTCCCTTTCGCACAAGGACTGGCGCGTTTGTGTGTGTGTGTGAAGGAGGGATGGTGAAACTGGCATGCCTCAGGGATCCTTTTCCGCTCGCGCCCTCTCTCTTCTCCAGATGTGAATCTCCCGTTCTCGTTGGCTCATCCAGCGCTCTGACAAAACTTCCAGCTGTACGGCATCCAGAATAGGCCACAGCTGTTTCCAATCTGTGTGCTTTTCCAATGGAGAGAGGAAACTGAAGAATAATATAGGACTTTACTCTTGCCACTAAACAATTTATAAGACCGTCTTAGACACTCATTTATTGGTCAAAACCAGAAACATTTAAATGCATTTCTCAAGTTAGATGCTTAAGTCATGACTGAGTTTAAAACACATTTTAGTAATATCCTGCCTTTTTTTCAATCACAAGCACGTCATACGATACAAATGTTAAAGGTCAGTTAGATTTTTTTTTTATTTTTTTTAAGAAATCCACTTTTATTCAGCAAAGGACCATTATATTGATCAAAAGTGACAGTAAAGACCATCACACAAGTTTCCACAGAAATATCAATAAGCTGCACAACTGTTGTCAACATTGATAATAATAAGAAATGTTTCTTGCTTGGGCATCAAATTAGAATGATTTCTGAAGGATCACGTGGCACTGAAGACTGGAGTAATGATGCTGAAAATTCAGCTTTGCATCAGAGGAATGAATTACATTTGAAAATAGAAAAGCTAAGTTAAATTGTAATATTATTTCACAATATTACAGCACAAAAAATATCTTTGCGAGCATAAGATGTGTGTCCAGCAATCTTTGAATGTGAGGGTGTCAGAACAGGAATAACAAATGTCAGCTGAGAGCATTTTTCCAGAAGAGCTCTAGACCATTAATGTATGACACATGTTTACAGGACACAAAGGGAGAGAAAAGACAGAGGCCTGGGGAGTGGCAGGACCTTCTCAAACTGCTCCATTTATATCCACATTGTCTCCGAATATGAAATGAGTGGTGAGAATGAAGGCAAGGCAGCAAAAAGTCCTTTTTCTAGCTTAAGAAATGGCTGTAAATGGTGAGTTGAAGTTTATTTGCAATTTGTACCAGCACAGCTAGTACAAGTAGGAATTTTTGTAGCAAAGCTCATTTAGTCAACATTTAAAAAGTCAACATAAAAGAAGAACTAACAAAATGCACAATAAATAGACTTTGAGAAGGTACAGTAAACAAAGAACATAAACCTACAACAAACAAAGATGATTACTAATCCATATAGGAGTATTGCAAAGTCATGAGGTGAACTAGGTTACCATGCAGTGTGAGAAATTAACTTTTATTATTTAATTATGATTATTATTATTATTGAGAGCAATATTTGGAGACTGTAATTTATTTCGGTGGTATTTGTACACACCTTTTAACACTTCCCCCTACAGACAGTAAATAAAAGCGAATACAACAGCCTACTAACATTTAAAGGTTTGGCATCTGTAAGATGTTTATTTTGCACACCAGGGCTGTGTTTATTCAATCAAAAAATACACTAAAACATTGAAGATATTATTACTATATGATTTTTTTTTACAATAACTCTTTTCTATTTTAATATACTTTAAACTGTAATGTAGTCCTGTGACGGTAAAGCTGAATTTTCAGCATTGTTACCCCAGTCTTCAGTGTCGCACGATAATTCAAAAATCCTTAATATGTTGATTTGATCAATACATACTGTAAGCTCAATAAACATACAAGCACATTTCTGCTCAAGAAACCGTTCTTATTATTAAAACAGTTGTTCTGCCCAATATTTTTGTGGAACAGTGAAACGTATTTTTTTTTCAAGAATCTTTAATGAATAGAAAGTTCAAAAGAACAACATTTATTTGAAATAGAAATATTCTGTAACATTAATATAAATGCTTCTACTGTCACTTTTGAATGATTTAATTCATCCTGTCAGTGGTGGTTCAGGGTTGTGGCAAGGGGAAATAATGTCTCCTTTTCCTCCATCATGGAATCAGGGTTACATCAGTAACACAAACGTTCCCCATCTTTCAGTCACTACAGAGTTATGTCGAGTGACAAATCGGGTCCTTATAGAAAACGGTATAACCACTTGTGTTACAAGTTGCTGGCAAGCTGTAGCGTGCTCTTTTGGCAACTGTTCCTGTTGAGTTGTAACCTACCCAGCACCCCATCTAAGACCAGAATGATAGTACTCCATGCCAATGGGATGGAGGGGACAGGGCATACCATGGAGACGGTCGTAGCTGCTGTTCCTTTACATTTTATTTCACGTTCCCTTTTTTTCAGCCATGTCCAGTGTATTAATGCTGGGGAAGAGTACCTAGTCCAATGAGAGGGACGCTATGATGGCCACATCCTACCCGTAGGGAGGAACATGTGTAAATGCGCTTATGGACTGCTCCACAGGACAGTGCTAGGTATGAAAAGGCTTTTGCAGTAGGTCCTGTCTAGACATAGATGGAACTAGTACAGGCGCAGAGAAGGGACAGAACAAAATCTGTGAAAGAATACAAAATTTACTGTGAAAGAATACACATATGGGGTTACCAAGGGGAAATCACAAAACATGGGTTATCTAGCCCAGTACAGGGGCTGACTGAGCGGGCATGCACTCAAGTACTCGAGCATCAGACACTTCCGCTGTGCAGTCCAGGGTTCGCCAAATGGGGAATTCATCTGGAGAGCCAAGAAGGAGCTCGTGGGGGCACGGCTTGCCTTGGGGTTGCCTTGGGGTTACACCAAGGCGATGGCATCCACTATCCGGTGGGCCAACCTGAGAGGCCGAACACAAGGCACTATTCGTTTACCGAAAATGCCTGCAGGTCCCCTACCTTCTTGGTGGAAGTCAGTGCAGTCAGGAGTGCTGACAGATTATCTGAGACAGATAAGCTGAATTGACTCAAGAGGTTGAAAGTGAGCTCTCTGAAGACCAGAGAGATCCCAGCAGGGGATGAGACGCAACCTAGGAGTATTTAACCTCATGGAACCTCTCGGGAACCTAACAACCAGTCAACTGCAGCGTTGTGCGCCGCAATGGCGACAACATACACCTTCAAGGTGAAGGGGGGCAGCCTCCGCTCCACACATTCTTACAGGAAGGAAAACACAGAACCGATTGGGCATTTCCGGGGGTCTTCTTGAGGGGCAGAGCACCACTCAGTGAACAGACTCCATTTCGAAGCATAAGCTCGTCTGGTAGCAGGTGCCAAATGCAGCCGCGTCTGAGAAAGAAGGTCCTCCCTCAGGAGAATACGACAGGGAGGGGCTGTCACAAGGTCTGTGTGGGGCAATCATCAAAGTCATGTGCAACCATCAAGACCTGGTCCTTGTCCTTCTTGACCGTCGCAGTGTTGTCCACAGGGATCAACTTGTACTTGCACTGAAGCAATGATCGATGAGGTAGCAGTGAGGTGAATGCTCTCGGCAAAGAACAGATCAGCAGGCAGCCAGCGGTGGCCTGGTGGCAGAAGTGGCAACAGTGTCACCGAAGAGGCCACCTTGCAAGACGGGGCCGTTAAGAAAGTGCACTTTGCCGGCATGCACCTCTCAGCAAGGTTTAGCCATAAATTACATTCCTGGACCACCAGAGTAGACATCGTCTGGCCAAGGTCCTACACCACGACTTTCGTCACCCAGAGGGTCTCTGGAGGTCTCCGTTCACAGTTCTGCATCAACCCCACCTCAGAACTACCCTTGTACATTTCTTTGAGTGCTTTGACCCGGTGTACTTGCTGGATGGCCATCGGATGCAAGGCAAAGGCGGCCTGTCCAGTGGCACTGTAAGCTTTAGCTGCCTTCATCTTTCAGGCCTTGGACAGGCGACGTAGACGCCACCACAATTGCACACTACACCTAGGCAATCTCCACGCAACCCTTGGAGGCTCCACCTAAAGGAGGCTACGAATTGTCTTCGGGCAGTGAAAGGTGCCTTCCATGACTTCTGAACCTCCTCGTGCACTTCAGGGAAGAAAGGCACTGGGGCGGTGAACCGTACATCGCACCCAGGAATCAATTATCCAACTGCAAGCGCTCATGGCAAAGTTCCACCCTGTTCCACTCGAGTCCGCATGGCCGTCAACTTCACATCCAACCCAGCCTGAGTGACCACACCCTCAGCATCATCTCCCTCTGCAAAGTACAATAACCCGCTCTCTAATGCAGCTATTGACATCTGATTCTCACCCTCATGACACCTACTCATGACACGCTGGGTCCCCATCACTCGGGAGCTTGAAGTCACACTCCGGTGGGAGGTCCATGGGGACTGGCCTGCAGAAACGCTTCCACTACAACCCTCAGGTCTCCCAGAGTGTTAACCATGCCCGTGGCTCTACATTGTGCAGAAACAGCATGCTGGATAACAGCAGTGGGGACTCCAGCCTTTATGAGGAAGGAGAGGCGCAACCGTTGCATGCCCTCCACCAGCGAGAACTATCTCCATAGAACCTGTTTTTCGTTGCTTTAGTGATTGGAAGAGTGATTGCTGAGCAAACACTCGGCTCCAAAGCAAAAATCATAAGTGGATCTGTGCCGCCATCTTGGAGTGGCTTGACATGCAATTTCCACTCGTCAATTCCACTGCCCGTTTTTCTACAATTCAGTGGTGATTAAGACCCAAAGTAAGACCCCTTTTGTTAGACGACATAACATTGTAGTGACTGACAGATGGAGAACTGAAGGCTACAGATCACAATGGTGTGAGAGCAGTAAACTCATGCTAAACAGAAAGGCCTAAAATAGAATATTTTCAAATATACCATTCCAAATTTTAGATGATCTAAAATTCACTCTTTGGACATTCCTTCCCAAAACATCTCCTAAATCACTGGTGCTTTAATAATATAACAGCAGCCATATGCCATCCTACAGGGTGACATCTTAATCTTTTTTTTTCTATTTTAATCTGTGCTTATTGTCACTTTACCAAAAAATACGTTAACATTAACATAACATCATTTAACTATGACATGGTCTAACAATGAATTAATATTTCTTCAGCATTTATTATTAATCTGAGGTATTTTTAACATTTACTAATACATTCTTAAAATCAAAAGGTATGTCTGTTAATATTATTGAATGACCTAAGCTAACATGAACTATCAAATAAAGATGAATAAACACTGTAACAAATGTATTGCTTATAGTTAATGTTAGTTGATGCATTAACTAATGTTAAGTAATAGGAAGTAATAATTGTAAAGTGTAACCTTTTTATTTTTTTAAATTTCTGTCTCACACTTAGAAAAAAAAAAACAGAGAATCTGTGAGCGAAGAGGAACTGGTTTGTTATTTCTAGAAAATCCTGAGAAACACTGCTCTTCATCCTGCCGTCTGTACCGGACATGTCAGGCCAGCATGACACCAGCAGTCGCCCTGTGGGTGGCCGGGTGGACTAAGACAAAATATTCACAGCATACAGACAGATTCTTTCTAATTAATGTATATTTCGCTTGTAATGTAATCTATTATCCAGATTTCTTTAGACCTGGGTAACAAATTTTGACTTGCCCCAGAATAATGGATATCTGAAACATTAAAACAGACCTCAAATACTAGATGCGCAACATAAATATAAAAAGCGGATACTAAATCAGTTATCAGAAAGACAGTTATGCCCCGAAACATTACAATCAGGCTCGCCCACATTACCACACATTCTTATCCTCTCCACTTCACCCACACAGGTGATGTCTGCAGGGCATACAAATGTGTTTATAAACTGTATATGTGTGAGAGATGAATTAGTGTGGCTGATCCATGCACAATGATTGACAGTAGCTGTTGTTTTATTAGCTAAATACCGGTTTAATTCAGTTTCTCTCTCTTCTAATTGTGTATTTGACAGTAATGTGGGAATCTAGTTGGATGACACTATTGCCTGATTCATGTGTTGTTGTTTTTTCTTCCTCTTTGATGGCCCTTTCATTTCCATTCATTCCTTTAGACTTTACAAATCCTCACTTTCATTTGGTCTCTTTTTTATTTAATTTATTTCTTTTTCTTTCTTACTACTTAACTTTTTCATATTTTTTGATATCTTATTATATCATATTGTATTTTCACCTTCCTCTACATTTTCAACAGTAACTTTGTCCTGGACCCTTTTAATCACTTATATATTTTTTTTTTCAATTTTGTCTCAGGTTAGTTCTCTTCATTCGAGGCTCTTTATGAAAACGCGAATTTTTATTTATTTATTTTTTGGTTGGAGGGCCAGTAGAGGGCGTCAGTTATGCTGTATGTTGAACTCTGTTCATTTTCTTTTCCCCTTTTCTTTCAGTTTTAGATCTGCTGATCAGTTACGCTAATAAGATCTCGTGATGTGACATTTTAGCTTTTAAAATCACAATTTTGACAACATTTTTATTAGATTAAACTTGGTGTTTAAATCTCTGATGCTTTGAAGCCTCTTTAGCATAGGCTTCAGAGATGCTGAGTTTCTATTTTCTGCCAAAAAATGTAACAATCTCACTATACCGCCCTAGCCTGGCAGTGATTTATGAAGCATTATGAACAGATAATATGTCGATTCTGGAATATATATATATAAGTGTTGCATAAGAACAATTTCCTGTATCATAATTATACTGACCTGCTGGGACTTAGACTATAGAATTAGGCCTAAGTCTGTGGAATAATATTAAATGAAGGTCAATAGAAAAGAGGAACTCACTTCCAACTGACACAACTTGTCAGTCTGACAAAATATCCTTCCAAGACTCCTGATCAGATTGCAGGCAAAGGAAGAAAGCTAAGGAGAGAGGAAGGTGGGAAGATCATCATCCATCTCTCCAAAGCCTACTGAGGAATGTCAGTATGTCTGGAGGAGAAAAAGAAATTCCAGTTTCTAAATGTTGAATGCAATTTTTTTCTCTCTATCAAAGCTTCTTTTATTCTCACCATCCCCAAGTATTCTTTATTTCACTTTTTTATGTTTAATATAAATCCCTTGTGTTTTTAGGCCACTGGCAGAATAAATAAATACAATAAACGCAACAAAAGTTAAGCAAGTACTAAACAACAAATGCCTATAAAAAGTGTTAGGCTGATTGACGAATGATGATGATTGGTTATTTTCTCGTTCCCTGCATATTATTCCCTGACGCTTTCCAATCTAGATATAATTCAAAGCAGTTTTGTCTTCTGCCATCAATGGTATTGAAATATTATCGGATGGATGTACTATAGTAAATAGGAGACGGTGGCTTTTGGTGTTACTGTTAGTGAACTGATTTTTACAGCAGATTGTAGTCATTTGGGACCCTGTGTTCAGCAGAGAGAGAGGGAGAGAATAAAGACACTTAAGTTATGCTGCAGGCAGGTAGAGGCAAGTAGGCAGCTTCAGAGAGAAGCACAGAGTGAACTTAAAGAGATTTAAAAGTGCAATCCCATATTAGGCCTACAAAACCTTCAACCGCCGCTAGTCCTTGCTGTACTCCATGTAGAATTTTGTTTTTGTAGGATTTACATGCTGGAATTTTGAGGGAATCAATCCCATGATGTTTTTAACTTGATAACTAAGGGAAATCGAATCTGAATGTGTCAGTTTTGGAAGTACTACTGCTAGTAATGTGTAGCGTAGCCTACTGCAAATGTAAATGCTGTAGCCTGTAAACAATCTCTTCTCTGATGACGTGTTTACTGGCGCGAGGGCGGAAAAATCTGTCACTCAATGACATTTCTTCAATAGCAAACCACAACCATCCAACCAATTCGGATATTAGCAAAATATTTAAATGATTCCTAGATTCCCAGAAGTGAAGAAAGACATTCACTTAAAGAAAAACAATCTACTGAATTAACGAGTTAAATATCTCAGAATTACAAGATCATTTTTATTGTAAAAAAGGTTATTGCTCTGTGTTTCTTAATTAATTATCTCAGATTTATGGGATGCATTTTTCTTGAAAAACATTTTTTCACTCTGTTTTTCTGAATTAAAAAGTTACTCATTCCTCCATACATTTTTGAGATAATCAAGTCATTCATTCAGAAAAACAGAGCAAAAACTTTTTTTCATGAAAAATTATCTCATAATTCTGAGATAATTAACTTGTTAATTCAGAAAAACAGAGCAAAAAAAATCCATGAAAAATATCTCTTAATTCTGAGATAATTACCCCGTTAATTCAGAAAAACAGAGTAGATTTTGTTTCCTCAAGTGAATGCCATACGCTTCTGTAATATCCAGACTTTTGGAAGGAAAAAAGTTAAACTCACTTAGCAAACAAAAACATTGGGCACGTCAGCGCATTTAATGTTATTATTTTATATTATTTCCCCTTCTTACTCTCTTTCCCGATCTAACACACAATCACAGTTTTAGCATCCTACTTTCTGATGTGTCATTCATGTTTAGCTATACTTTAAACTGAGTAGGCCTGTCTTTTTTTTAAAAATCTCTACGTCACATTATTTTGAGTCTCCAACCACACCCACTTCTTTTTCATTCTCCACCGACCTCATTTTCTTCTCGCCCAGCCTCCCCGTTCTGCTTGGCTTGTGAGGGTTTGTTTGCTTGATGTCCGTATGTGGAGCTAATCTCTGTCCCCCTCTCCTGTTTGTGTGTGAGACTTGCCGTTTTTTTTTAGAGGCTCATATAAGGGCGCCAGTCAAGTGCCAGACATTCTCAAGTTAGAACTATAAGCATTGGGTAGGCTATTATTATCAAATTTCTGTGGAAATAAATATATCTCGAACAGAATGCAGCAATATGGTGCATGAATTACTGTATAAACACTAGTTTGTTCTGCTTGTGTTTCATTAAATGTACAAAAGTTAGTTGGAGTTGGATTTATGTTTTTTGAAAGAAGTTTCTTATATGAATACTAAAGCTTAAGTTTTCTGAGAAAAATACAGTCAAAGAGTAATTGTGAAACTGTTTAAAATGGCTGTTTTCTATGTTAATATATAGGAAAATGTAGCTATTCCTATAACGACAAAGCTGAATTTTCAGCATCATTACTCCAGTCTTTAGTGTCCCACCTTCAGAAATCAGTCTAATATGCTGATTTGCTGCAAGAAAAAATGTATTATCAATGTTTTAAATAGTTGCGCTGCTATATATTGTTGTGGAAACCATACTCTTTTTCAGGATGTTTTGATTAATCGGAGGTTCAGAAGAACCGTGTTTATTTGACATAAAATCTTTTGTAACATTTTAAATGTCTTTACTTTGATTAATTTAATGCATCCTTGCTGAATAAAAGTATTAATTTATTTGAAAATAAAGTCTTACTGACCCCCAATCTTTTGAATGGCGTGTATATACAAATACAGTGTAAGTAATATTTACCAGAGTGATCATTTTAGTTAATTAGTTTCCCCTATAAACTTTATGATTAAACAAATTCACCAAGCCAAGAAAAAAAAAAAACAACAATTTCGTAATTTCAGAGAGACATGTTGACCAAAAAAGTACCATAAATGTACATTATAGGTAAAAAATATTTTAAGTTATTTATCAAATGAAAAATGAATCTTTAAGCAATTTTTATAAATGTGAAATACTGGATTTAGTCTTTTTCTTGTCATCACATTTTTTAAAATGTGCAGATTATTTAGAAAACATGGTCTGTTATGTTTTTTTAATAATAAAAAAATATTCAGACAGTAAACCGCTAATTCACTTTCTTTTACTGAAATCATGCAGATCCAATCTCTGTGAACAAAGAGCCTCTCAGAAATAGTGTTTTCATGGCTGTGATCTGGATAGTTAAGTGTAGTAACTGTGGATGATAAACTAATGTTTATTTACCTTTAATTCCACTTTCTTAAATCTTTCTCCTCCTCCTGACCTTATTTCTGGAGAGAAATCTTCTTGAAGGCACGTGTCTGTCTTTTCGTCACTCCTCCTTTATGAGTTCGACTTCAGGACAGCTGCTCCCCCCTACAGTTTTTTCCCCTTCATTACTGTCTTCTCTCATTCTCCAGCATTCTCCTAGTGTTGATGTGGCAGTAGAACAGAGAGGGAGGAGGGAGATAGAAAGAGAAATATATGTCTTCAAACAAAGCAATTGCGTCTGTAAACATATAAATGGAAGTATAGTTGTAATCATCGGCTGTAACTCACTGTAAAATTGACTCTTGGTTCCAGCAGTTTTTTAACAGTATCAAATGAGTCTTATATCATGTTGTTGCACTTAACAGTAATGTTGTTTAATAGTTAATGCACTTAACTTGGTTTACAATAACTTAAAAACATTTTGTTTGATACAATTTTTTTAAAAGGTTTTTCATAGAAGTCTCTTATGCTCACCAAGCTGCATTTATTTGATTAAAAATACAGTAAAAACAGTAATCTTATGTGAAATATTATTATACTTCACAATACTTTTTTCTATTTGCAAATGTAATTTATTCCTGATGCAAAGCTGAATATTCAGCATTATTGCTTCAGTCTTCGGTGGCTACATCTACAGGTCTTCATCTGGCGTGTGTTTACATTATACAGATAAAGTTTTAAGCAAATCAGGCAAAAATAAGAGAGTGATTTCAAAACATTTTGAAAGTGACACATTTCCTGCTACCAGTTGGTGGTGCTATGACTTTGACGCACAATAGAAACATATATGTGATTGGCCTCTTACAACGAACACACAGCTGAAGTTTCATCAAGATTAGTTAATGTATGCTGAAATTATAACACGCTTCCTGTTTCTGTTTTCTCGCCATAAATTAGTTTCCTCACCACGGCCAAACCGTTTGAGATATCAAAAATCCCTTGGCAATTTATCATCCTCAATGTCCAACGCATTCTCATTCCAAGGCGTCATATACTGACGCTTTTGCCAATGCGTATACATCCAACGCACATGGCACCCTTTAGCGTCAATATAACACGCTTCGGTTATGGTACAGTAGGTTTAGGTCTGGGGTAGAGTTAGGCTTAGACCACTAGGAGGCACCTTGTAGCCCATATATATCTGCATCTCATACTGACGCTAAATGTGCAATGTGCATTGGATATCTACGCATTGGCAAAAGCATCAGTATATGACGCCTTGGGATGAGAACGGGCTGCAATGTCTTGACTTCATGCTGACCGAGTTTAGTGACGATTGGATGAATTCCCTAGGAGGAGTATTTCAAATTTCTGACCATGTGTTTCCAAACAACTCTAAATAGTCGACTTCCTGTTGGGCTGGCGTAAAAACTAAGAGTATGAAAGTTGTTTCGGTCCAATGAGATCTATGTGTACTGAGTTTCATACTAATTCATGCAAGTGTTTTTGATATATAAACCAAGTTTTGGACCCCATTTAAGAATTTAAGAAAATAATAATAGAAAGAAATAATCCTTAAAAAAAACAATAAGGCCTTCGCCCTTTCATTGCTTGTGCCCTAATAACAGACAAAGCAGAGACCGCTCAAGCATGTAGTGATAGTCAAACAATGACCAGTGAGAAGGCTTCATGCTATATATCTGCCATCCCATATGTGAAATAAGCCCACCCTGTATCCCTCTATTGCCTAAAAACCCACACATTCACTTAAATGTAGTCTTGACTCTTGCATATACAGTATATATATATATTTTTTTTTACATCTTTCTTTTCATTTCTCCCCTCGTCACTTTGTTTTTCTCTTTATTCATTTTCGTGTTGATTTGAGTCGCACAGTGTAATTTAACCTTGTTGCATCAACACCAGCAGGGGGACACATCTGGGATACCTCTTTCCCTGTTACGCTCTGGTTTATTCCCCTCCTCCTTTCCACATCCACTGTCTTACTCACTCCAGACAAAACTCTAAGGGGGGTAGAAACCAAGCACTATCTATCTTTGATGTTAGATCAGCTTGGTGGGACTAAATCACACGTGAGATGAGCATACAGCTGATTTCAGGTCAGTGGTTGTGGTCAGTCGTAACAGCAGAGTTTTTCCATCTGTTGAGACCTCTGTAATTCGTCAGAGTACTTTCATGAGTCATGGAAAAACAGACAGAGGGAGAGAGAGAGGCTTGGGGGCAGAGCGAAAAACAAAAAGGTTAGCTTTCAGTATAGGAGAATCCATTCTGTGCAGAAATCAGTCAGAATATAGATTTTATAAATGCAAATAATTAGCATAAATAAGAGAGGGGGGCAGACAGCTCTATATCTTAGTGGGTATGGACAACAATTGAGAGTTTGTAATATGAATCACTGTTTGGTCCCAATGACCCCAATGCACTAAGCCTATGAGTAACATGTTGTGTATACTAATGTTATAGGATAATGCTCATTCAAATAATTTTCCTGCAGCTGACAATTTCTATTTAAGCTTTCCCTTACAAAAAAAAAAGAGTTTGTTCAAGTGTACTATTATACTTCTTTTAAACTAAAAATAAGCATACAGTCTACTTTTTGTGTTGCTTTCTTAAAGATAGCTACACTTAAGCTACTTGCCTTACGCTGACAGAAAAGTCTAAAATTGTGTCCCAAATGACGCACTTTACACTTATATGTACTTATACACAACGCACTTAACCATGTAGTGTATGAAGTTTATAAGGTTATTTTGTCATGCAATATTGCAATAAAAATCAATACTGACAAATGTTATTGAATGAAATCTAGACCCAGGAAGAGGTGATCTGTGTTTGATCATCGTTCTGAATCCAACCGATAGTCTTTGACCAAAACACAATTTTCTCAGCTTTTTGTTGAAAATATAAACTTTTTTTATATATATAAAATTTACCCATATTCAAATGTTGATAAAAAAAATGCATAAAGAATAAAATGTTATTAAGCAGATTAAGAAACAGATAAAGGCATATTTCAAGTATAAAAAAAAATGCATAAATTGAAAAATAGTAGAAGTATATATGTGAACTGTGATAGTAATACAGTATGTAGATAGTTTAGTCCCAGACTAAAATGTCTGTTTGAGCGGTTTTAAATGAAAGCAACTTTCTCTGACACAACTTAAAATATATCAGTGCCATTGTTTTCTCTAGCTGCACACAAGTAGGCTATTTTTTACAAGGCTTGTTTATAAAAGCTACTTAAATATCCAAATTGAACTAATGCCTAATCCTTGCCCTGAAGAAAACTTACAAGTATACTTGCTGTATAAAACTACTAAAAAAGTAGTTTACTGAGACTATGCTTTAAAGTGAACTTTCATAAACTAATACATGTGCTGCCTACAACTTAAGTGTTTAAAAGTAAACTATCAGTATACCTAAGTTCACTTGTATACTTGCAGTAGGCCTACAAACTATGTGTATTCACAGTTTACTGATATTACACTGTATAAAGTATAATTATAGTACAATAAAGTATAATTATAGCTAAGTATAAGTCCAAACCAAGTATTATTTAAATAGTACACTTGCAAGTATACTACAAGTACATTGATATTTACATACTTATACATAAAATATACTTAAAACATAAGGAGATCCCTTACAAAACATAAGTATACTTAAAGTTCGTTTTATTAATAGAGTTCAAGTATAGTTTATCACAAATAATCCTGCACTTTTTTTTATAATATAGTGATATTGCTTCCTGTAACCCACATTAAATATGATCTAAATTAGTACAAATAACTGCAATCATTCATAACATTATAATATAAGAATGTAATAATTCTTTATAGTTCACAAGTAAATGGGTTAAAAGTAAATATTTCATAAAGAGTTAAGTAAAATTTGAATAAATTATCTAACTTTTCTCCAGAGAAACACAGGCAAGCACATGCATGCGTCCACACACACAGTGACACTTGAGCTCACTTATACGGATGTATTATTTCTTACCAACCTTAGGGGGCGATGCGCCAGGAACATTCTTTGCAAAGAACTATTTCCTGTAAGACCCAAATGCATGCAGCCCTATGATGCAGCCTGGTTGAGATATGTACTTGAATTTATTTAACTTGCACATTCAAAAAAAAAAAAAATTATTAAAAAAAAAAAATTATTAATTAAATATTATTTAAAAAAGTAAGTAACCTGGTTGCCTTAATTGTAGTTACATTTTAGTACAATAAAGAAAATTGTCAACAGAAACTCAAAGTATGATGTTATCTGAACCACATAAATTATGGAAGTTGAATTGACGAAAAAAACAATGTTGTGATTACAAATCATGAAAATGTTTTTTTTGTTTTGTTTTTTTTACAGTGTATAAAATGATAATACTGTAGGTATCAGTCTCAGCAGGGCTATGCTTAACTCTTTCCCCACCAGCATTAAAAAAAAGAGTTGCCAAAGAGTGAGTTCCAGCATTTTTGATAATTTTCACAAAACTTTCATGACCCGCAGAATATTTTGTTGTTTGAACATACACTATGTCACAAGAAAGAACAGACCCTCTGCTTTAAAAAAAAATGAATTTAGGTAAGTTTGGTGTTTTCTTTAAAAAAAAAAAACATTTTGAAAAGCTGAAAAAAATCTCATTTTTGTCAAAGACTACATCTGGATTGGATGCAGAAAGATGATAAAAACAGATGGAGTAGGTTGAGTCCATCAACAAAGCTGCACAGTCATAAATGTCAGAAAAATATGTCAATGGTGGATAAAGAGCTAATGGTAAGATATACCTTAACTTTTTAAAGAATAAATATTGGTGATATGATATTGACACCAGTAATTTATGTGGAAGCCAAATCCTCCATTGTGTGTTTAGTGTGCCACGTCAGCTGGGCCATCAGATAGGAGTGGAGTCGCTGGTTCTTTACGGGCCTTTTTAACAGGGATCCCCCTTTGTGTTTCTAGCTTGTTGGTGGTGCAAGTCCTGAGCCTTTAAAACAACTTGTTTCCACCAGCTTTGAAAGTCATAAAACAAAAAGCCTGCTGCACCATCTTTCTCATTTAACCTGCCTTCTGCTGCCTATTATCGCACCAGGCTTCAGTGAAGGGGGTTTACAGGGAGCCGGGCTCTGGAGACACAGAGGGGTCTGTAGGCATCTTTGAAGTCTATGGTCGCTTGCAAAAGGGCCTTGAGCAGAGAATATCACCATGATCATTGGTCCTAATGAGGACCTTCTCTCAGGCGAGCTAATGAAAGCTTCTGTTTGGGAATGGAAAGAGGACTCCGCTGCTGGAGGTCAAACTGTTTCCTGCCAGCCCAGAGGCCACTGGAAGCCTCTGATGTGCCCAGTGCCACTTAACATGAGACGAGGATGGTAGTTACTGGTTAATGTAGTCATACTGGATCAGTGGAAGAGATGAGGTAGCCGGAACTCATTTATATGTGATGTTAATGATGAAGCTTGTTCATCCTGGATAGAGTAGGCGATAACCCCTATCGCCTGTGGATAAGACACATGCCTTTGGTGTGAAAGACCTGGGTTGGTTGGACACCAATGTGTCCCTGAGCAAGACACTTAACCCCTAGTTGCTCCAGAGGGGTGCGACCTCTGACATGTACAGTATAGCAATTGTAAGTCGCTTTGGATAAAAGCATCAGCTAAACATGTAAATGTAGTAGGCAACACTTAAAGTGATAGTGGACTTATTCTGTCATTATTTTGCCTACTCACCCTCATGTTGTTCTACGTCTGAATGAAAGTCTATAGAGTGCTGCAGGAATGAGTTCTAAAATTCAGAAACAACTTAGTATTTTTGGGTTCCATTGTCCTAAAAGTCAATGAGTGTTTTTGAATGGGTTTAGTTTAAAAGAGTTGTCAGAAACTTAGAGGGGGGTGATGTTGAAGTTCTGTGATTGTTGTGTATAGTCACTTTAAATCCCAAACTTAGCTTTTTACTGGCGATTGTGGTTAGGCTTCAAAATTCTTAAAAGTTACGTTAATTTGTATACATTATTTTGAACAAAATGATGTCATCCCTGTAGCAGTCTATGAGGCCCAGTGTTGTTTAAGTGAATAAATTATGACAATTTTATTTTTGGGTGATCTATCCCTTTAATATCTATTTTCCACCAGAATAGGCTCTATGCACGAACCCTGCTGACGTGTGTCTGAAAAAATCTCAGTCAGCATCTTTACTTCCGAAAGCGCATTCTGCAGGCCAAGTGTATAGCGGCAAAAATCCGTTTTCTCAGAAACGGAGACAACGATTTTAGAAACGCTAATTCGCTAGTCGAATTTCGTACGATATGAGACCATACTAACCCTCAAAGTTGTTGATGTAGCTCGAAATATATATTTAAATAACTTCTCTTTTTTACTCTTTTGTGACAGCTAACTGCCTCAAGGTGTTGTTGACAACATTCACGTTAACCGCAGGACGTTTTTATAAACAGCAAGTGTAATTTGACACTATCTCCACCTAACGCAAAACCGGCTTCTGACCATAGACTGACGCAGCACCGGATGTAACTGGGCGTGCTGAGACAAACCCGGAAGCGATCGTACATAGAGGATACAGTTCGGCTCTGGAGCCAGAGTCTGTTCTCGGCAAGGCAAACTGGAGCCTGTTGCGAACCGGCTGCGTGTTTCTACAGACTTATGGAACGAACTGTGATGTAATGCTTCTAGGTGTTGTTATAACCAGACTAAAAAAAACCCATTGCATGTTTGTGCAGGCAGTGCGGCACTTCTGTTTTACTGTTCACGGGATTGATTCTAGCGCATGATTCTTTCCGCAGTGGAGATGCGCAGAGCGGTTTGAGAACGGATTCAGGCCATGTTGGTGGAAAAGGGATATAAGAGAACATGATTTTAAACTTTTTACAAAGTTCCCTTATTCATACAGTATGCACAACACAATCCTTCCTTTTTTATTAGCACACCCTGCAAATTTTGCCATAAACAGCACTGCTGACATGAGTCCCTTTACCAATTTACCTTTTCCACATCGTCAAGGGATTTTGTTCCCCATGATTGGCCCATATCACCTCTCCCCTAGGGTTCTCAAAGTCCCCTTACCCATTTTTACAGTCAAGCCTCCTGCTGCTTCCTGGAACCTCATCAAACTAGAGCCAAGACTCCAATCTACCATTAACGCATCAGGGGACCCAGCCCACCTCGTCCCACTTGGCCTTGATCCGCAGGTTTGTAAAATTCGGCTGTTTGTCATAAAATGCAGGTTTGGACCATATATCCTGCAGCTTCCTTAATAAGCATCCATTGAGACCCTACCTGTTGCTCTAATGCATGTACCTACGTGGAGTACACGGAATAAGACAAGAAACTTGTTCACTTTTGCTATTAATCTTTTGATCTTTCTCCTCCACCATATTGAATTACCACACAAGCAATAATGGTAAAATATGCTGTTGATGTTTTCATGTAATTGGCTTATTTTGATCAACTGGACACACTGTATTGAAACATTAACTTTTTAGTGAGCCAATTCATGATGGACTTGCTTTGACAGTGTTGTTACATATACTGTAGTGCAAATTTGGGTGGGCAGTAGTAGTGCTTGCTATCAGTTTTGGTTAAAATCTCTTTAACCGATCTTGTCAAATAGGAGGCTGCATTATTTACATTGACATATTGGTATCCCTTCAGCTTCTTCCCTGTTGGAGTCACATTGGAACGCTATGGAAGAGCTGGGGTAAACCAAACCAAGCACACCAACCAGCACTAAGATACTTAACTGTACCTTACTCACTTAATGGATTTATAGACATCCATATGAGATACAAAATCTAGTTTTAGGAGCTAACAGGATTGTGTTTTTCCTTATGGTAATTTAAGAGTTCCAGGCTTGACTTTAAGGTGGTCTGTTCTTGGTCTTGTTTATGTGCTCTCTGTACTTTTAGAAACACTTATGAATATATATTGTTACATTAGACAATAAAATATATTAGTTTCATGATCCAACAGCAATTACTCTATGAAGACTTTTCCATCCAGGTGCAAAATAATGTTTGGAAGATTGATGCATATTTCTCTGCCTCCAGCTTCCAACGTTTCTGGAATCTTCCTAAATTGAAGCTGAATGCTCCTGCTGTTTGGACTTTGAGATATTTCTGTTTTACCCTGTTATTTTCATTAGCTGCTCATCCAGACTGCTAGGCCAGGACTAGAGACGAAGGACAAATGTAAGGTGACATGCTGCAGAACCACCTGGCAAACCACATAGATGAGATCTGGCTTTTCACTTTGTGGGATTACCAACCATTGTCATCTTTGAGTGTTACTCAGGATGTTGGGAGTTTTAGCATAGTTCAGATTTAAGATATAAGGAAGCCTAACAGAAGGGAAGTTAACAGAGAGAGAGAGTCTTGGCAAACTAGATCATAGATGATGGTGTCAGTTGGATATTATGTTGTGCAGAAATTCAATAAAAAATCTGTAAATTTTATTTAAAATTTAAATTTTAATTTATAGTTTTGGAAATTCAGTAAAATATTCGAGTTTTAAATATTAAACTGTTTTCTATTTTAATATTTTGATCAATATATGTCAATTTTGTGGAAACCGTAATACATTTTTTGAGGGGGATTCTTTTTTTTTTTTTTTTTTTGAGGGGCAAAAAGTTAAAAAGAAAAGCATTTATTCAAATATAGAAATATTCGGTAAAATTATGCATTTCTTTGCTAGATAATTTTAAATCATCCTTGTAAGAAAGTATTTAAAAAAATCTTACTCACCCAAAACTTGTGTATGTTTGTGTATTTATATATTGAAACTGGCTTGAAACTGGTTCTTGGGTTATCATGTTGTCATTTTCTTTCAATTTAAAAAAATTGTCTTGTGGACCCATGAACACATCTCTGGGGGTCCTGTGCCAGCTGAGCAACCGCCATTGAGATTAATTTCAACGAGGGTATGCATTGACATCACTTTCCCTCTGGAACACGCTCCCTCAGCCGGACTTAGTGGCAAAAGAGCTGCAGCATGACTGGATTTAATAGGGGAAATGGCGAAAATGCAATTAAAACAAACAATTATCAGTTTAAATTAAAGGTTGGTCTTGATATACAGAAGGTGTTCCTTAAAACTTACCTAAGATCCTGTGATCTTTTAAACATGCATCCAGGAATTTCCTGTGCCTGATTTCAATGCTGGGAAAAATACATAAAGCAATTAAAGTCAATCTCAAAGCTCTTTCCTTTTAGATGTGCTTTTTGTGGCATTCACAGATTTCACACTGAAAACCAATGCTGCCACTCAGTGGGTGTAACTGCAGTCACTTAGGCTGACGTCACATGCATACCCTCTATACTAAGTCTTTCTCCAGGTAGGCTATAATAGACCTTCTTGAGAAAAGCTGCTGAAGTGAGGGAGAGAGCATTGAGGGCTCTGGTGGTCAGGATGTCTGTAGGCTCTAATCTGTTTCAGGCCATGAGGTCCAGCCACGTCTGTGAAGCCTTTCATTTAAGGTTTATTTTCATCCCTTTATTGGACAGAGTTTCCCTCTGCCTAGGCAAAGACGAGCCCTCAACAATTACTATGTGCTCTTTTCTATCCCAGGACCATTGGCTATAAGTCGAGTTGACTTCAAAGGCTACATCAGTATGATTTTAATGAGTTAAATTCTTGATTTGAAAGAGAAATTGCAGCAGCATTGCAACTCAACAGCATTGTGGTGTAAATAACTTATGTGTAATATGCAATCGTGTGTGTGTGTGTGTAGATCGATGGATATTCTGTCTTCATCGGAATATAGGAGTTTCTGGCCTGACTTAAAAGATATAGAGCCAATGAAATACGACCACTACTGTACACCTGATACCCATGCAGGTATAAGTTTGTGGAGGGCTGTAATCACCACCTTTTTGGTCCAGGTGTGCACTTGTAAAGAATTGGAGGGATTCACATCTCAACCCTCATTTAAGATAGGAATGTTCTGAAAGCATTTCAGCTTCAACACCAGATGACCTTTCAGAGTTTCGAAAATTTTAGGTTTCTCCCTTTTGTATGTCACCGTAGAACATAGAATAGCAGACACTACACATACACAAGGTGTTCAAAACCTCTCTTGTATTGTAATGCGTGATCACATGCAGATTGCTTTTTTGGCTGTACTGATTTAAATTAGCTCAAAAATCAAGTTCCTTTATCAGCATTGCTTTGGGCTTTAGCACAGAAATGAAGCTATCCCTAGTTTGCATTGTCACTTTTTGAGATATTTTTCATCAAAAAAGAAAGAGGCTCTGCTTTAAAGGAGATATCCAGAGAGCAGTTGTGATCAGAGTTCAATCAATGAGTTTCCAAGTGCTACTGAGAAGATCTGCCAGCTTTCCACTTCTTCTTTTTGTCAGAAAGAAAGGGTACTGGCATTTGAACCGAATTTCAATCCTCCAATCCTTTGAGGTAGAGCATTTTTGGGATGGCTTTTCTTTGTAGTTTTAAGCAGTTTACCTTTTCTTATAAGTCCCAGCTGTTTTTGTTGTTGTTGCTATTTCTCCCAGTTCAGTTATTATATAGCAGTCCATAGTAATGTCTTTTTTTTGGGATATTGAAATGAAAACCTTCAGTATGAAGTCTCCAGGTTAGATTGGATATATACTTTTGTACTGATTTTTGTAGTTTCTCAATGTT
The DNA here is from genome assembly GCF_988280905.1 of Pimephales promelas. Taxonomy (NCBI): domain Eukaryota; kingdom Metazoa; phylum Chordata; class Actinopteri; order Cypriniformes; family Leuciscidae; genus Pimephales; species Pimephales promelas. The sequence goes on along the minus strand of NC_142771.1, from coordinate 17,506,873 downwards.
CCTTGCAGGATGACTTATAGCATGCCTACCTCTTTTGGAAGATCTGGCATTAATAAACTCTATCCTGTAAATAAACACTGGTAGAATCAAAGCATTTGTGCAGTTCAGGAATGCATCGATTAGGCGACAATTATGTAATTCAATCTTAATTTATTATCATTGTTCAATCTGTAAAGAGTTTGACCTTTGTTGTCATGTCAAGCCAAGATGTGGTAAAAAAATGGTTCATGGAAAAAAATTGCCATACCAGTTTGGCGGAATAGATCTGTGACACTGCTGCTGTTGGTTATTGACTTGCTGTTATCAATATAAAACATGACGTGCTGCTGTGAGCAAGTAAGACATGCTGCTGCTGTACAATATGGCAATTACCAGTAGCAGATACAGATGGAGCTGGGGGGATTTCTGAAACTGCCCTACACTGTTAATGCAAATGCTAACCAAGTATTTAAAGGTTGAGCAGCAAGCTAATTGGCTACTGATACAGCATGAACCAATCATCTGTGCCCTATTGAGAATGATGTGATTGCAAGATGATTGAGTGAAGGATCTACAGTATCAGTCTGCGCCATCTTGAGTTTCATGACAGAATTTTGTGTATATATGTGGTATGTATTTTACACACATAAATACATAAATGAAATGTGTACTTTTTCAACTTTTATAGGTAATCAAAGACATTCACTGTAAATTAATAACATCAGTAGCCAGTAACAAAAACAACAAATTACAGGATTTAATAAAGGTTTATAATAGTAATTGATAAATCAGAGATCAAAGGTTTTCACAGCTTTGTTTACATAACCAGGTGCAGATGGTTTAATTTAGTTTGCTACAGAAAAATAGGAGTTTCTGATTTTGTATAGCAAGTTTTCTGTCAGTTGAATCCAATGAAAACAATGTTTCAAAGGGTGCTTTTGATTCACTATTATTTTATTACCATTCAGGTTTGGAGTGGCATTAACATGTATGCCACTTTATAGGTATTATTATCTATGCTTATTGGAAGCAAAGGCTCAAAACTGCTTCATAAAAGCATCTTTTTCTAATATAGTCAGGTATTCGGATAGCTTTCTCCAGGTATTACATTTGTTTGGAACTTAGTGTTAAGTGATGCTGAACTATAATGTCATCTAGCAAACACTTCCATTTCATTCTCTTCATTATCACTTTTTTGCCTGATTGAGTGAAACTTTTACTGCAGTACAAGACACTATGCATTTCTGTGACCTGTGAGAGTGTGATATATAGTCACAAAACATCTGAATTTACACTGAACAGTCTGAACTAGTATCCCTTTCCTCTGTCCTAAAGCTTTAATTATCTGAGACAGTCTGCTCTTCTGCAAAATGACAGGGTTTTGCTAAAGCTGTTTGCTAGTAAAAAAATCATTTTTGAACGCCCTAAATCTAAATGTCACAGTTTGTCTAAAAAACAGAAGTCGTTTTTCACATGTTGTTTCACAAAATAGAAAAAAAGCTTTACAGTTCTTGACAGATGAAAAGCTGCCTCCCAAAATGTGTACGACACTCTAAAATATCTGGCTAATAGGACTTGTTCACTCCTAGATCAAAATCTATAACAATAATAGAGTGCCAAAGTGATGACGTAACTCGACAAGTGATGACAACTCGGAAGTTAGCGGCGCATGGGTTCCCTCCATCGAAAAGCTATTGTCCGCATAGACTTTGGAAAATCGCAAAAAATAAGGTATGTGTTCAACAAAGAGTTGTCACCCTTACACGTTTTGTCTATCAAGATATCTTTACAAGTTAATTAATCCAAAATGTATACATTTTGAAGCCTATACAAAGTTTTTAAAAAAACACAAGCAGACACAATAAAGTTTAAAAAACACAAGCAGGTTATAACTGAGTGTTCTATGTCATAGATCAAAACGTGAAAAAATAGAGGCTTATTAAGAGGCTTTCTTCACCACAGGCCTTATTTCAGGCGATTTAGCAAAAACCCGTTCAAAAATCTCAGACTTTAGAGCGAGGGAACCGGGATTGCTAAAATGCTAACTCACTTCCGCGTTTTGGCCTACAGAGTGGCGTTGTAACTTTTTAAGCACATGCAGCTGTTCTGCCAACGTAAACCTAGTGAGCATAGCGGTCAGACATTCATAAAATGGAAAAATTGCAAATTTCAATGAAATCTTTCCCTTATCATTACAGTTGTGGTATGAACTCAGCTTTTGTTAGAGTAAGAGCGATTTTAAAACTTTATTATTTGAATGTATCTGTAAGGGATAATCTGAGTTTGTTTATGTTGAAGGTGGGTTTGTCACGTGTTTTAGATCTGTGTCCTTGTTTTTCGTTCGTTTCTACGTTGTTGTTTTTTCCCCTTGGTTTGATTAATTTGCGCACCTGTTATTCATTTCCTTGATTGGTTTGTCTTTGTATTTAAGCTCTGGGTTTCTTTTTGTTCATTGTTTGTTCTTTCTGTGTTTTAATCGTTTGTTCTGTTAGTTGTCTAGTGTTCTGAGTTTTTTGTTTAATACATTTATAATTACTGCATTTAGAGCCTTTCATTTATCTCTTTTTTTTTCAATTGTAACTGACAGTATCATTCTTGGTGTGAACATACTGTACCTTAAATGAAAAGGAGATTTAGATTAACGCAAATTACAAGAAATGTAGAGTATGTGCACACAGATGTGTTTTCATCACTTTCATGTAAACTTTTAAATTCCACAAGTGACGTGTATTAGCTAATTATTGCTTGACTTTCTTTAATCTTTAATGCTTGATTCTGAGTAGTCAGTTGTAACCTTTTGCTGACAAATGTTTTTTTTAACATTTGTTTGGAGCTTGAAAGTTTTGGGTCCCATTCATTTTCACTATATGGGCAAAAACAGCTGTAACCTAAACCTTTTCTGCGGTTTGTCACAACACAATGGTGAGTAAACGGCAGAAATTATTTTTCTTTGGTGAAAAAAAAAATCTCTTAATTCTTTTAGTAGCAGCTTTTGAACAGTATTTACAATCCGCACGCTGTAAAAAAAATAGAAAGTACTAATCTGTTTGTGTGGATAGTGTGAAAGAGTTTATAATGAGTGTCTTTATGGCCAGAGACCGTGTAAAGTCGTGCGACTATACCTCATCCTGCTCTGGAAGGCCAGACGGCAGCACTCCGTCACTTCCTCATGTAAACAAAATCCACACTCAATGCCCTTTCCCCTGCACGCTCTGACAAATACACAGAGATAAGGCATGTGTATGTTGTGCAGGAGAAAGTGATGTGTAAAAAAGGTGATAGTCATTTTGGGAAATATGAATGCAAATTTAAAGGTAGATGGAATCTGATGAACTCTATAGCGCAGTGCAATGGTACAGACGAAAACGGAAGGAACTGTAGACAGAAAAGAGATTAAATTTCCACGCTTGTCTCTCTTTTTTCCAATTCCTGGTTAGTAGTTATCGTCGTTCTCAGTGAGTTAAACTTTGGCTGATGATTCATGGAACAGAAACACTTTACTACTATAAATCAAATACCAAAGAGCGAACTTCTTCAATACTCAAAAAAAGAAAGAAAAAAAAAGAAGCCCACATTAACAGTCATTCAGTTTGTCTGCGGAATTTTCCAGAGTTATAATTCAGTTCAATAACCAAAACAGTGTTGAGACTGCTCCCGACACCAGTCAGACACATATACACGAGACTAGCATTTTACTAAAAAAATAACAGTTTTTTTAGGAGCGGCCTCTAACATTGTACTGTTTGGATTCACACAGGCCATTTGGAGCTGAAAGTGTGCTATCCGTTTAGTCATGGTAAACAGTACTAGCCTTAATGCAGACTGCGTAGATCAGTGCTTTTTATACTGAGTGTGAGAACGTACGGGGGGAGAAAGCTGTCCCAAAACAATACTAACTCTTTTTGTTTACTCATTTTACACTTAAAGCCTCAAAAATGGCCATTAAGATAGCTAGCAAACATTTTTGAGATTGAGAGTGTTTAAAGGAAGGGGAAATAGGGGCAGTGTGTGGGTGGGACATGAGAGATGTGAATATTCCCAGCCGTCTGCATGTGTTTACATAAGGATTGGGGTGCTGGCCTAAAACACAGAAGAGCAGAGTGCTGGGATTTCAGCTCATGTTCCTGATCCCCCTAATAGCAAGTCCAAACACCTCAACCTGTCGTCTTATTATCATTGTGACACTTGTAGTTTTGTTATTTTTAGCTTATATAGCTCAATGCACAGGCACCATTGCCTTCAAATTTAGCCTGTTATTAATCATAGACTCACTCCTGATGCACTCAGTAAATTGTAGGCATATACAAATATATAAAATAGATTTAAGGTTCTTCCACAAATGGTTGAAATGTTTCTCTTCATTAAATAGGCTAATAATAGGTACAGGGGAAACTTTTACCTCAAGATTTCTCATTTTTAGCTCCAGGAGATCTAATGAGATCTCAAGTATGTTTCATTTTAAGTATCAACTTTCTTAGATTTTGGTCCTATGCACACTATAAACAATATAGAAGTAGGCCTTATTAGCTTATAGAGCTATAAAACTAAAGTAGATTGCATACCAGAAGTAATTTAGTTTTTTGAGAATTTGTTTGATTTTCATTTGTCAGACTTTCTATCTGCAATCTTAGCATATTTTGTTTCCTTCCTATAAAAAGTGAAAGCTATCAAAAACAATCTCTTCCACAATGGTTGATTGAACTGAGGGAAGAATTACGCTGATATTGGGTGAAAAATGAAGTTATTTATATGTTTGCTGTGGATGTAGAGTATCCTGCTATGCTAACATCAGAATTGTGTTTCTTGCCTCACTTGAGTTGCTTCCCATAAAGTGATCTTCACATGAGTCACTTTCTCCGTGGAATAAAGTCCGTTTGCAAGGTTTTAAGTGAGCCAAATGTTTTGTCTTCTCTGGTGATGTCCACTCCACTTAGGGAGGAGTTAAAGGGTTTAGCATGCCCAGGAAAGCCAAGTAAACAGCGGCCTTGGATTGACAGTGAAATTGGTAAACAATTGCGATGAAAGACCAATTATACGTATGTCATATCACCAATTAAATGTATCGCCCCAAGAGAACATATAACTGTTCAGAAATTCGGACATTAATAATTTGCGGGCAACAAATGAAGACCACAGGGTGGCATTATGCAAATGTGTTACATGGGTATGTAACAGGGAGTGAGACTGGAATTGCAGAGGACTCGTTTCAGCAGTTCAGATTTGATTCTTTCTTTTTGGAGACAAAAAGATATTTATTTGATCTATAAGAATTAGTCAGAGTGTAATGCCTCATGACCACAGAATAAGATAGTTATTTAAGCACAGTCTAAAATCCTGAAGAAACTATTCTAACCTGTTTAGAAGCTTTACAGTTCCTGAAAGAAAAGGATTTAAAATGAAACCAGGTACACACAAACAAAGGGATGTGATGTGTCCTATTGAGCTCTGAGATTTCTGAGAACAATTTTGACCTGTCCTTTTCGACCTGTGGTGGATGGGAGCTGAAGAGGCGACTGAAGAGGTTTCTGTCTCAGACTGGTCAGAGAGGCAGTAAAGAGCTGATCTCAATGGAAAAGAATTCAAAGCTTCTCCCCCCTCCCTTTCTCTGCAGTTTAATTCAAGCAATATGTGTCTAAAGTGACACTGAACTTTCCCTTCCTCTCTCGCTTTCTCTCTCCTTCTGGAGAATATGAGTTTAAAAGTAATTTCACTGTGTTTTGCATTGTATCACAGTTATGGTTTTGTCTTCATCTCTCTGTGTCTCTATATTAGCTTCAGCAGTGGATTTGCCTCAACACTCAGTACGTGTCACTGCCACGTTATCGGAAAGTCATATTTTCTCACTTTGTCTCTTGGTTTCTGGATTGCTTCTGCTGGCGAGAACTTACAGTACTCTTGGAAAAACAATCTGAATATGGTCATGATTGGTTAAATTTGTACCATTTGGAGGAATCCTAGTCTGTGTAAATCAGATTTCACTCACAGTTTCTACCAAACTAGTAGATTAGTGATGTTTTCAGAGTCACTTTTTACTTAAAATCTATAAATGTTTTTTATCCTTCAACCATAGATCTGACATGTAGCCTACATAGCCTAAGTTCTCTCTATTCTCAGTTGATTTCAATACCAAATGGCACAATATAATAAGCTTGTATTGTATTGCCCAAATATTTGGGGTGGATTGTCAGGTTTTAATAATTTTTAAGATTTTGATACATTTCAGTAGTAATGAATTGGATGTTTTTATTCAGAAGCTTGTGATTCAGAAATATTGAAAGAGAAATATAGAATTTATGGATGTAGAATATTTGTATACTGTATATAATTTGGAATAGTTATAATACAAGTAAATATACTTAGTTTTATCTGCCATTTTGGATAGATTTTTTGGGAGGGCTGAGGCAGTGCACTAGGATTTAGAACCAAGTGCATATATATGTTTGTGTGCTTTTTGTATACTCTGTCGCATCTTGAGAGGAGAAATGAGAGAAAAAGAGAGGAAAGTGGCAGAGAGAACGTCTATTCTAAAGGAACAAGGCGTGCCGTACATTTTTGTGGTGTGGTCAGGAGAAGGTCTCCCCATTTTAGACGTAATGTTAAAAAAGTGGAACTTTTCTTTTTTGTTGAGCAAATCCCTCTCTCTCACGGTCTCCTGCTCTCAGTCTGTAATGGCCCGAGACTGTTTATTCATGATTGCAGGTCAGAACAACAAAAAGCAGAAACTAAACTTGAAATATAGAGTCCCATAATGTTACTAACACGTGACACATGTAGTAATTTCTTCCTCTACCCGTGCCACTACATTTTGGCCACGCAACACTAGGACATTGACAGAATGACAGAGGACCAGAATTAATTCTACGACTCCATTATGCGAAATAGTTCTCCATCTCATTTTTTTTTTAAAGTTGCATTTGTTGACATTAGTGCACTCCACTGAAGAAACAATGAACAATTATATTATTTGAATGCTTTATAAATATATTGTTCATTGTCATTATAATGAATTAACTAACGTTTACAAATGAGACCTTATTGAGAAGTGTTATTATATTTATAAAAAATAACTATAACAATAATTTAAAAAAAAAGATTAGTGTAATATTCCACAAAGGCATATACAGTACATGTATGTATGAATATATTTGTATGAAATATTATGGCAATTTAATAAATGACTTTGTAGTTATCATTAAAATGACTAATAATTTGTTGGATTATTCGATTTGAGCCTGTTTTTGTTCCATCTAATAATGCTTTATTGGAGCACATTTAGCAAACATACATTGAATGTATTTTGCTTGACTTTAACTATATAATTTACATGTCGGGTTCAGTTAAAACACATTTTAAGGGCGTAGACCAAGAAGCATTTAGCTGTCTTTGATTGTGGCCTAAAGAATTAAAACAAGTGGCATGCTGTTTCAGCCAAGAGTGGCCACTTTATGCCATGCTGCCAATGCTTGGGCTGGTATGTTTACACTCAACCCTTGATTGTATGTATTCTGCCATGTGCCGGGTCATCACCCATGGAAAGGAGGAGCTACGGTCTAATGGAGGAAACATCTGCATCTCAGTGAAATTTACAGCTCTCTGGGAAGATCCACAAAGTCTGTGACCAGGTTTCTCACATCTTCAACAAAATAGAGGAAAGACTGATCCTGGACCTGCTTTGAGAGAGGTAATCACATTTGTTTATGAAAAAAGTGGCAGAATATATTTCAAACTTTTTCTCCAACACTGAAATAAAAATAAAAATAGTTGTAGAACGTAAGTGTCCAAACTTGGTCCTGGAGGGCTGCTGTCCTGCAGAGTTTAGCTCCAACTTGCCCCATCACAACAGTCTGGAAGTTTCTGGTATAGATTAGCTGGTTCAGGTGTGTTTAACTAGGGTTGGACAGTGGCCCTCCAGGGGCAGGATCCGACACCCCTTGTGTAGAAACCTTTTTCACTTTCTTGTGAAACATACTCTAATAATCTTTGCACAATCATTTTTTACAGTTATGGTAAAATGAACTGGTATATTATGGGATGGTGTCACTGCACATTTTTAAGGGTAAGAAAGCCACCCAGGCCACTGTAGCAGCTGCCAACGTTGACCTTCCAGGGGATGAACTTTGACCCCGGCTTTTAGCAAATCCCACCCATTTCTTCCTCTTAATTCTCCCCCCTTAGCAGACATCTGATGGCCCTCTTCCCATCATGCCTTTTGCCTGGATCTCACATGTGGCTGTAGAGAGGGATGAGATTTATTCTATTCTTTAGCACTGGAGGATCACCTTGGAAACGTCACTCTAAGCACAAGCAGATGTGCGTTGATAAATAGAGCGAGGAAAAACTGTATTCGAGCTAGCGTGATGTACTCATAGATATGGAGACTATACAGGACTTAATAGGTCCTTTTTCAAAACAAATGCTGAGATTTAGACTATCTCTGAGTTCCAGATCCGGTTAGGGAGAAGGAAAAGTTACTGTGAATGGTAAGTTTTTGTGGTTGAAACCTGCTATTGTCCGCCGCCCATGAGCCTGGGCTTCAGCCAATCGAGACGTGGCTACAGAAGGATCTTAGCCCAGAATGCTGCTTCCTGTAAGGCTTCTGCCACAGAGGGCTGGGCGGAGCAGTGGGTGGGACCTATGGTGTTTATGGGTGGGACATATTCCTAAATACCCTGAGAGAAGCCAAATATTGGAGCAAGTAATGTGATGCATTTAAAGCAGCTTTCTCTCCATTTTTCTCTTTCCTGCCTTGATCTTTTTCCTTCATTTCTGGCAGGTGTTTTGCATAGTTTTCATTTCTTTGCATCAACGTTTTTGGCATATTTGCAGACCAAGTGGAACTGAGATAAAGATTGAAAGACGCAAATCTTTGGGTTAAAGGGTTGTACAGTGATTAGAAACTGTCCCAGCAAAAAAATGAGTAACAGATTATAGAATAGTAAGTAAAAAAAAAATATTTTTATAGCACAGATAAGCAGACCAAAGCGCTGAAAGTGATTAACAACACAATAACGAAACGCTATATCAAATATGACTTTGAAGACGCCAGGTTATAAAGATGCATTTTTAGTTTAGATATAAAAAGTGGGTGAGTATGCATGCCAGAATAGAATAGAAATTGAAGGAAACTACTGGAGATTTCAACTAATGTGAAAATAAACATTTTCTTCCTTCCTTACCCTCTCTTAATACACCTATCCACCTACTTTAGTGTATTAAGACATCCACCTTTTGTCCAGCTAGCACCAATTAACATTTCTCTCTGTGGGAAAGGGGATTGAGACGAATGAACAAACCCTTTCACTCGTACTTTCTCTCTAACACACAGTGACTTGGGCTTGACTTAAAGCTGACTCAACAGCCTCCCGACAGCTGATGTAATGGCCACTGCAGAATGGAGAATGTTGTTTGCGCTGAAGGGGTGATGGACCGAATGAGACACAGAGGAAAGAGTAGGCTTGACAGAGGAAGTAAATCTAACTTTCCCCATACGTGATATGTTGTGGTTGCCTATCCCTACACTGCAGGGAGCTTTACTGCACTAAAGATTACATAGGTTATACCTTTTAAAAGGAAATAATCCAGATAATCCTGTCCTAAATTGGATGGCTTATGATGATTTCACAGTTATATAGATTATATAGAAGTTCTCTCTCTCTCGATCTCTATCTGTCTCTCTCTGAGCTTGTTGCCAGTGTCCCAGTTGGCCTAAGGTCAAAGGTCAACCAGGATCAAAGAGCTGTTTACGAAACAACAGGTTAAAAATAGACCCTAATAACGTACCAAACAGATCAAAATGGCCAGAGACAACAACCAAACTTATCATAAAGTGTATTGAACCTATTAACTATTGATTTATCATTGGTTTAATAAGCGGAATGCCTTTTCAACAACGCATGTATTGTATTTCCAATATATTCCTGCAAACAGCTATAGAGGCTATTCAATCATTCTTCTTTCCTGTTGTTAACTTCACTCTCTACTTCTGATTTTTAAGACGGCTTTCAAAATTTTGCTTTACAGAGTCTAAGGCGCCACACAGATCTAAACAAATCCTCCAATGAAACTCAAAACAGTCAGACAAGCTGTTAAAAACACAGGAAATAGCAGCTCTTCAGCTTTTATGTGGCATCATTATTGAAGTCTCTTCACCTAAGGAAATTTTGCACCTTGCGTACAGCAATTAAAACTCACAAACGTTGCTTACAATCTTAAAAATGCTGGGTTGTTTTAACTCAATTTTGGGTCAAATATGGAAAAACCCAAACGTTGGATTAAAAATGCATTTTAAAAATGTAACCCAATGGCTGGGTTTTTCCATATTTGACCCACAATTGGGTTAAACCAACCCAGCATTTTTTTAGAGTGTAAAATGCTAAACATTCATTCATTTACAATACATTTTATTTTATACACAATGCACTCTAAAAAATGCTGGGTTGTTTTAACCCAATTTTCGGTAAAATATGGACAAACCCAGTCATTGGGTTACATTTTTAAATTATATTTAAACCCAATGTTTGAGTTTGTCCATATTTGATTTTGAACCAAAGTTGGGTTAAAACAACACAGCATTTTATTAGAGTGTGTACACTTAATTCAAATTTAACCTTGTGTTGATGTCTTTGCTTACTGTTTCATGATGATTGGAAATATGAAAATGTGTAAAATGAAAATGTCACTGTCATTAATTTAAACATATTAATCAAAAGGGAGACCATTTTTACGTAACCAACCCTGTTGTAGACCAAACCCTGTTTCATTGGGTTAGTTCACCCAAAAAATGAAAACTCTGTCAGTATTTACTCCCCCTCATGTTGTTTCAACCCCGTAAGACCTTCGTTCATCTTCAGAACTCAAATTAAGATATTTTTTATTAAATCTGAGAGCTGGATCACTCCTCCATAGGAAAGTGATTGAAACTTGCCGGCCCAGAAAAGTTAGTAAAGACATCGTTAAAATAGTCCAAGTGACTACAGTGGCTCAATCTTAAGTTTATCAAGCGACGAGAATATTTTTTGTGCGCAAAAAAAACACAAAAAAAACAACTTTATTTCAACTATTCACTGTGTTGTGCATCACACGTGACCAGCATCGGCCAATAGTGAGCCTACGTGTGATGTACAACACAGAAGCTTGTAAAATCTAGATTTTTAAGTACAACAAAGAAAAATAAATAGTATAAAAGCTTTAAAGGGTTAGTTCACCCAAAAATGAAAATTAAGTCATTAATTACTCACCCCCATGTTGTTCCAACCCCGTAAGACCTTCGTTCATCTTCAGAACACAAATGAAGATATTTTTGATTAAATTTGAGAGCTGTCTCACTACCACATTGGCTGCCTAAGGGACTGGCTCTTGACGGCCCAGAAAGTCATTAAAGAAAAGGTTTAAATATTTCATGTGCCTACAGCGGCTCAATTATAAGTTTATCAAGCGACGAGAATACTTTTTGTGCGAAAAAAAGATAAATAACGACTTTATTCAACTATTCCATTACTTCCTTATGGGCGCATGCGCGAGAACTGAGACGAGGACGTTCTCTTTCGGCTACGTTTTGTTACCGGCTGCTAACCGCTTAGGAGTATTACCGCCCCCTACCGTATGAGATGATGATCCATATATATCGTTTTTTGAGATGATTAAAGGCTTTTAAGTGCACCTTATAGTGCTGAAAATACGCTAATTGAAAACCTTATGGACAAGCGTGCATCTTCCTCTGCTTGTAAACAGAAAGTTTAGCGCTTCCAGCTATATCATCATCTTATACGGTAGGTGGCGATAATACTCCTAAGTGGTGAGCAGCCGTTAACAAGAAGTAGACGAATGAGAACGTCCTCGTCTCAGTTATCGCGCATGCGCCCATAAGGAAGTAATGGAATAGTCGAATAAAGTCGTTATGTATGTTTTTTTCGCACAAAAAGTAGTCTCGTCGCTTGATAAACTTATAATTGAGCCGCTGTAGGCACATGGAATATTTAAACATTTTCTTTAATGACTTTATGGGCCGTCAAGTGTCAGTCCCTTAGGCAGCCAATGTGGTAGTGAGACAGCTCTCAGATTAAATCAAAAATATCTTTATTTGTGTTCCGAAGATGAACGAAGGTCTTACGGGGTTGGAACAGCATGGGGGTGAGTAATTAATGACTTAATTTTCATTTTTGGGTGAACTAACCCTTTAATGAGCAACTTCTATTAACAAAATTGAATTGTTCTTGGCTCCTCCTTAAGTTTGCTTTCACTTATTTTTTTTTTAACCTAGCACTCTACAATGGATCAGCAGGCAAGATAAAATGTGTGTACATATTCGTCAAATGAATCACCCAGTCTCCCTCTCCAGGGTATGAGGAGGACTTTAGTGCCAGAAAGCCTCTCAAGTCAGATAAACTAGCCTATGGGAAGGAATTCCTTTAGCTAGAGAGTGAAACCCTATCAACGTTTACGCTTTTCCCTAAAGGGATAGTGACAGCCTGGTTCTTCATGGTCTGTATTTACCCTTGACGTTCAGCTCTGCATCACCTTTATCTTCTGGGACAGATTTGTAAAACCAGTTGCATATGGTTGTTTACCAGTAATATATAACTAAAAGCACCTGGAAGTTGTTGGAAATTTCCTATCCATGACCATTATTCTCACAACATATTTTAGTCTTTTCTCTTCTGTGCATTTCAGAAGTCAAGAGCCTGAGAAAGAGAGAAAGAAAGGGGGAGGTAATGTTCTCTGCAGACGTAGAGTTCAGCTCACTCCCTGACAAATTTTCCCCGACTGGAACACGGCAGAAAGGGGGAAGGGAGCAACTAATAGCTTTTCAGCAAGACATTTTTCCAGCAGAACGCAGGTCTGGGCAAAGTGCTCCCAGTAGAAAGAGTTCGAAAAATTGGAGAATGGTGATTCTCCGAATGACTGATAAATGACATGACTTGGCCTTTTAAATCTAAATTAGAGAGACTTCTGAGGACATGAGGTTATCATGACACTTAAAATGAAGACTGTATATCTAATGTATGTGTAGAGATCAAATACCATATTTTAAAGACAGTTTTGTCAGTAAACAAACCTTTGCGAGTTCTTGCGATCCATTTATAAATTCCCACAAGTTAGCTTATTGATGAAATTTTTGCTTCACTCTGTAATTGATTACTCTGAGACTTACCTGCTAAAAAAACTCTTCCTAAATCTGTTTAAAAAAATTTGCTTGGTCTTGGGTTAAGCGCCTGGTATAGTCTGGCCTACAGAAAAGAGTCCAAAACCCCTCTAAAACCAGCCAACAGACCAGGGTGGGTAAAGTGCTCCCAAGGAGAAAGAGTTTGGAGAATGGAGAGTGGTGATTCTGAATGACTGATAAATAGCATGTTGAAAAACAAGCCAACGGACTGGGCTGGGTGACCAAATGAGATGAAAAAACCAGCTTAGGAGGGATGCTATCATATGGCATCAGAAGATTTAGAATATTGTGCACAACATTAAGCTTTTTTTATGGTGCTTTATTTATCTATTTCTTGTCATTTTGCAGCCTCCGACCCCATTGACTTTAATTATTTGGAAGTGTGTGACCTGACCTAGATATTTATCAAAACAGAAGAAAGAAAGTCAAACAGCAGGTTTGGACGACACAAGGGTGAGTTAATAATGACAGATTTTCATTGGTGGGCAAACGTTTGTGTGCACACTCGGGGTGTTTATTCACCATGGCTTTTTTAGGCCGCTGTATATGTATATAATATTTGATATACATGTTAAATGTGCTCTTGAAGCTGACATCCAGGTGAATACATCCTCTGTGCATCATTAATTAACAGTTTTGTGCATTTATAATGGAGCATCAAGTTGTAGCAGAGTGAAAAATAGTCCCAAATCCTGAGGCAACAAAGTCTTGAAAGTTTGATAGATTCTCTCCAAACAGACTCATTTAAACACGACTGCTTGTGTTTGAACGCCAAATGTTGTAAATATTTACTTCGTCATTGCACAAATAATTGAATTCACATTGTTTCAATTTTCCAGATATGTACAGTAGTATTTAAAGACCTTTCTGCTGCAAGTGTTATCTGGTGATTTTTTTTTTTTTTTTTTTTTTTTTTTTGCGCATTGAATTTTTCATTTATGGTTAGTTATGCTGGAAACAGTATGCAGTATGATACGTCTACTTGGCTTCCTGAGAACACATGCACTCAGTTAGAAGAAACAACTCCCCTATATTCCTCCCCTTTATCTGCTCTTCATCCACTTTGTCATAATATTCCATGACCTTCTGGCTTCATCTGTCCCCTGGAGAGAAAATGGTTGTGTCCAGTGCCCTATACAGGGGGCACAGGTTTGCAGTATAAAATATAAAGTCTGTATGAAAAGTATCAAGAGTGTTCACAGTTCTCTTAAAACTTCTAATAATAATTACACTAAACTATGATTTATTTTTTTTAATTCAGCAAAGACACATTAAAGTAACAAAAACGTAATTTAACAATAACGACTTTTACATTACAACTTATATTTAGTTCTTTCGGAACTTTCTGTCCATCAAAGACTCCAGAAGAAAAGTATTGCAGTTTCCACAAATATATAAAGCAATACAACTGTTTTCAAAATTGAAAGAAATATTTCTTGAGCACCAAATCAGTATCTTTGTTGGCCCACATCCACATATGGGAGTTTTGCAAACATAATAAATAATTAAATGACATCATTTAACACTGCATACTTATCAATATGTCATGTTGGCCATTGTGCACATTTGTGGTAATGTAGTTTTGTTCGTAATCAAATCAAATCAAATTTATTTATATAGCACAATTCATCCCATCAAAGTAATTCAATGCGCTTTACAAAAAGTAAAAACATCATGATAAAATACCAAACACAAACATGCACAAAAAAGATAATAAAGATTTAATAAAAAATAAAATTAAATAAACAGATGTAAAACTGTACAGTATATAGCTAATTTTAAAAGTCATCAGCTTGTGAGAAAAGAAATGTTTTCAACTTAGATTTAAAAATCAATACTAATGTATGTAAAAATCTAATGTATCACAAGCTGCCCAGCAGTATGAGAGTTATATGTAAGGGTTACTCTTTTGCCTTTACGACCTGTTGGGCGCAAAGATTAAATTAGCTCATCTTAATCAGACATATACAGTAGCAGGGTAAATGTATTCATGTGGTCGGAGGGCGAAAAGACTTTATTTTCCTTCTCTCTCTCTCTCTCTCTCTCTCTCTCTCTCTCTCTCTCTCTCTCTCTCTCTCTCTCTCTCTCTCTCTCTCTCTCTCTCTCTCTCTCTCTCTCTCTCTCTCTCTCTCGTGCCTACATTCCTGAAATCCTCATCTCTTCTCCTCATTCCCTGCCATTTACTTTTAGGTGATACTGGGTTTATTGCCTCGTGTCCTCCTTCTGTGCTTTCATTTCTGGCAGCATAAACGCATAGTGCTGCCATACTTTCCATAAACTCACTCACTCTCTGTCTCTTTCCTTTTCTATCTTTCTTTCGCAGTCATTAGCCTTGTGCAAAAGTGTCAAAAAATAAACGCATTGTGGCTGCAAGACAGCACTACTACATTTTATACTTTCCGCCTCACAAAATTATATAATTAATTCAGCTTCAAACTGCTTTCAAAACTTGATTTATGTATAATTTATAACAAAGATGTGTCATTTTGAGTTACTAACTATTCTTGTCAGTCTCTTATCTCATTGAAATGCACATGCACTGCAAGGCACTTCTAGTGATGGTCTTTAACAGACCTTGTTGAAGCCATTTCATTAAGCCATGTAAGATTTTGTGGTGTGCAAAGGGACACACAAGCCAAATATTAGTACTGCACTGTAAGAGAATATTAAAGCTTATTAAAATGTTACGTTAACTGTGTGATACAGATGATAAGCTGTTGTTCACTTGTAGTAGTTTGGCCACTGAACTTAAACTGATGGAATGAATTTATCAATCTTATGATACAGGATAGAGTGAGACAGAAAAGAAAAAGAGAGAGAGAAAGAGAGAAATCAAGAGCCAAAGACAAGAAGCCTCGCCTAAACTTAAAACACATAATCAGTCCAAGGCAAAGGAGATTAAATTATACCAAAGTAAAACAGAATCCTGCTACCACTCTTTCAAGCTCTTTTGGTAAATTACATGTCTCTTTCTCTCGTCTCTCTGTAGGTCGTCCCTTAACCTCGTTCGCTTCTGGTGAGCTGTGATCAGCCATGGTTGAGCTATAATGTACGTCAATCAAAAGCTCATGCCACATTAATTTTGATATTCAGAACCTTTTTTACAAGGACTGCACAGATTGTACTGACTAAAAGGGTTTGAATTTTTCTGGAATTGTCAAAATTGCAGCTGCCCTCCCAGTGAACAGCAAACTATACACAGAAGAAACCTCCACCTTGATTCTTTCAGCTTTGCCGGCTTGGGCGGCTCTTACATCCACACACACACACACACACACACATACGCATGGCTCCGTAATGCTTTGCAGCCTCCAGCGTGCCCAATCATTAGAGCTGTCTGTGTTTGTGTTGAGAGCTGGCATAACTAGCATCCGGAGCCTTTATCAGGGAGGGCAGGTAGGACTAAACTAAGTGATATCAGGTGGACTGCATCAAGAACGGCTGTTCTCAACTTAATGGAAACAGCAGGAATGGAACCTGGAGGCAAAGCTCACCTAAGCAACTTCCATGAAATCCTCCATTCGTTCAGTTTCAATCCCTATAAGTCCTCTGTCAGCAGAGTCCAATGGAGACGTGGCTGTCCACGGCCTTGTCTCCTCCTCCAACCACAGAGCTGTTCTTTTCTAACCAGCACAAATAATCGCGGAGGAGAAGTCAAATTTATCCCAAACATTGAACACCTGCTGTGTTTTACAGCAAAGGGTGAACAGACATGTTTCCTCAACTACTCTTCAGTCCTTCCCTGAGCTATAAAACAGTGCAAATAACATAAAAAGGTCAATAAAAATTCTAAAGTACCTGCACTATTATTGATCTGAGTCCACGTGGAAATAAAAATATTTGGTGCAAGCAAGTAATAGTATTTGGGTCATTCCTAATTTGTAGTATGCTTTCCTTCCCCCATAATATAGGCTGTATGTCTTAATATATTGGATACAAATATTACACTTTCCATTTTTTAAGATGGAAATCATATTAGTTTTTTTTTTTTTACAATACCACAATAATGTGGATTTTCTGATTAGATGTTGCTATTTTATCTAAAATTTATTCTGCAATTTATTTACTACTATTCCAGGATTTTTATTTTATTTTATTTTACTGGAAATGTTCAAAACAAACATGTTTTCTTGGTGATATTACAATATTGATTTTTTTTTTTTAATTGGTAATTAACTTTTTCCCCTATATTTTAAAGGGTCACTCCGCCTCTGGAAAGATGAATGTGTATTTAAAATGGGTAATTTATGTAGAAGAAATGTGAAATTATTTTTTGAATTTGCTTTCTAGACTAAGAAAAGCCAGAAAATGTATTTTTGGCTTATGTTGATGAAAGACAACAACTCCCAGAATGCACTTGCTTCACTGCCCTAGGAGGCCACGCCTACCTGTAACCACGCAGTAGGTAAACAACAAGTCTAGGCTAGCTACGTACTTCCGAAAATGAGTTTCGAGATCACCTAAAATGTCCGGGATTTGGCTTTTGCGTTCTACAGTCCCCATTGGCGAGCAGGACAAGTGAGGGCCGTGTGGAGAACGACGCAAGTCATGTTTACTGTGGCGAACAGGACGAGTGAGGGCCGTGTGGAGAATGACGCGAGGCCGGTGGCGTGATTACCTGATGAGCGACACCTGTGAGACGTAAGTTACCAGTCTCGTATCTCTCACGGAGGAGCGTAAATTTTCTTAGCAATGTTAAAACTCACATCAACCGATCACTTGTTTTGCGTTCATGTAAACACTACATTCAGATTCACCAATCAAAATGAATTCAGTTAGATGTAAACAATGCATGGCGACTGCAGAAAGCAAAAGCTGAACGGACATGTCCGGGAAAAAGAGGACGGTAACCCGTGAGCTTAGAATTATAAGGTTCTACCTCCACTTTTGGTCGAAATTGAGTTTTTGACATAATCTGATCCATTAGGTGTTTATTAATGCCTGTGTGGTGTTATTTTTGTAAAAAAAAAGAAAAAAAAAAAAAGAAAGATTAATAGATAAAGCTATAATGGGATGTAAAAACTTTAATGCTCAATATCTCAGAACTACCCTAAACGGAGATTGAACCTTATAATTCTAAGCTCACGAACCCCTAAAGTTACTACTCGGCTTTCTGCACAGAACAAGAGCCTGCTAGCTTAGCTTCCAAAAAGTTTAAATGCCTGCGGGGCAAACAGGAATTACCTATTGATATTGCCCCATCATTTATTAATTGTCGACTTATTTCTATTAAATTTATTCAGCTAAAAAAGAAACTTCCTCCCACTTTCAACTGTTTTTTTTCCCCACCAAATTTCTCATAGTGTACATTTTTTAAGATTCAACAACTGAAACATAAACTCAATAAGGCCTAATCCTGGCTTAAACTAAGCCCTGTCTGTGGAACCAGGCCTTCATGTCCCATGGACAATTCCATAGGTGCAAAAATTGTTTATAGTTCATTAAACGAGCATGATACATTTTTTAAGCTTATTTTGGAGTTATCAAAATATCAAAATTATCTTTAAAATACAGTATTCTGAAAAAGGGATGTTTCTATATGGCTGAGTATGCCCGTTATTCAATTGAATTCAAATTTCATACCATAAAAAATTGTATAGTCTGAAGTTTCGCAAATGTGTTAAGCTTCAAGTCAACCACCTGTTCCCCAGAGCCCAGTATTTCTCTCCAGTTTCTGTGTACAGAGGGCACCTGTAATTGTGTGGGATGATTTTTACCTCTGCTCTAATGACAGACGTTTACAGTCGTCTCTGGGGCGGCACTCGGGAGCGAAATCCCCCCTTTCACCACCACCCACCTTCACCCTGTCATTAGTCTGGAACGTGAAGAGATTATCAAAGCAGAAGTGATGCCATGGTAGTGCCTGGTGGCCAGACAGTGAGTGAAGTAAAACACGCTGTCTGTGTGGAGGGAAGAGGGCTCTGAATCCCCATCATTTCCTTTCTGCAGGTGTGTATCCACATCACCCTCCTTACAAAAAACATTCTGTGGCAGTGCCATGGTATACAAATGGCAATATATGGGGCTTTGAGACATGCTGTGACATTTACACACATACACACAATATTCAAATGTGTGGTTACTGAAAGATTGGAGAGTCTGGGGACTCTGGAGTATTGTTGTATTTTATTATGACAATGATGATAATTGTTAGTAATGGTTTTTTGTTTGCTTGTTTTTTTTTTCCAAGAATCTAATACAATAAGGGGGAAAACGCATTTCATGCTTTTAAAATAAGTCTGTTCTGCTCACAAAGCCTGCATTTATTCAATCAAATATACATAAAAAAGTAATATTGTTAAAAATTATTACAATTTAAAAATAAGTGTTTTCTATATTTGAATATATAATGTATATGCTGTATTAAATGTAATTTATTGCTGTGATGGTAAAGCTGAACTTCCGGTTCGCTTAATCTTTCAGAAATCATTCTAATATGATGATTTGCTGCTCAAGAAACAATATAGAAATAATAATTATTATTATTATCAATGTTTTTTGTAACGTTATAAATGTCTTTACTGTCACTTTTGATGCATTCAATTGCTCAATAATTATAATTCTAAAGCTAAATACATAAATAATTGTTTAATTGCGATAGATAGATAGATAGATAGATAGATAGATAGATAGATAGATAGATAGATAGATAGATAGATAGATAGATAGATAGATAGATAGATAGATAGATAGATAGATGGATGCATGTTGCAGACTGCAGAGAAGCAGCAGACACAATAACATCACTGACATATAAATCTGAATGATTAGATGGCCAGATGGGTTCATTTCATAATTCTTCATTGGAAAGATGGACACATTTCATAGGTTAGATGCACTACTATCCCTCTTTCTCTACTTGTAGCAGCTTGTAGACAGATGTTTCATTTGGCTGTGCTTGCCCAAGGCACTGCACAAGAAAAAAAGCTGCCTTGTTACGCAGGGACCTTGCAGTGGGGGGGGTCATTTAAGCATCAGGAAAAGTTCAATAAAGTTATGTCCTACAACCATGTGTAAAATGGACCTTTCCTTCTACTATAATAAACCTAAGCCAATCTAAAATGAACGCCTTTATATTAAACCAAAGACACTGCAATTTCTCTGCCCCATAATAAGCGAGTCGCAAATACACACTGATTTTGCTACCTCCATTTAAAATCAATTCAAGTTCTGGAACTGAACTGCAATTTAAAAGGCAATTAAAACTGCACACGTCTGCATATGCACCGTGTTCACGCTGTGTGTTTCAGTTAGTGTGTGTTTATTAGCCATGTGAAGTGCACGTCGGCTTGTTTGCGTGTGCATTTTGCATATGTGTGCCAACCAGTAGCTTCTGGGTGTGAGGCACACTTCACAAGCTCTTGTTAGAAGTTAAAGAGCAGGGAGAATGTGTTAGTTGGCGCCTGTGCTTACTAAGACCCTTCAGTGGCTCAGCAGGTGAGCAGTCACACTTGCACATGCTTTAACAGCATCGGGTCTCACTCCAGAACTTCAATGCAATTTAACAGCTAACAAAAAAAAAATCACAACACTTGATAAAAGAGGCCACAAAGTGTTACTGAATTCTGAAATAGCTTGCAGTCTGCAACATCTATCTATCTATCTATCTATCCATCTATCCATCTGTCCGTCTGTCCGTCTGTCTGTCTGTCTGTCTGTCTGTTCATCCGTTGTCCACCATAAATCCATCACAGCTTTATTATAATTGAGCAATCAAATTGATCAAAAGTGACAGTAAAAACTTTTTTTAATGTTACAGAAAATTCCACAAAACATTGAACAACATTGATAATAATAATAAATATTTCTTGAGCAGCAAATCATCATTTTAGAATGATTTCTGAAGGATCATCCAAAAAATCCTTTTTCAGGATTTTCAGGACCCTTCAATTTCACTTACCCCTGCTGTTCTACCACAAATTTTCTAGATGTTAGAAACTCAGGCTTTTATTTCAGATAGATACAAGTGGAGAAAGGTTAAAAGAAAGAGCAACTTTGCCTCTGGTGTGGAGTGTTTCATTAAAGCTGTGCTGTAATGCGTCATTACCTGGTGTGCTGGTTCCTGCCCTGCAGATATGTGTAAACTATGTGTTGTGTGTGTGTGTGTGTGTGTGTGTGTTCATCCATACTCCCAGCAAATGTGTCCTTTAACAGCTCTTCAAACGGGTTGCTTCCGTTCATAAAAGCGAGGCCTTCAAAGAAAGGCACCTTTTGGTTCAGGCAGTCAGCGTGGACAGCTACATGTTCTCATTAGGACCCTGTTATGAAGGGTGATGAAAAAGCAGATGTTCACAGGGGATTCATAAGCCTTCCGCGCCACTCTGTTGTACTCGTAGTGTTTGTACACACTTTATTAGAACGTATAGCTCAACAGTAATCATATTCACTAAAAACACATATATATAATTATATATAATTGGTGGTAAAAATCCTTTCAAAAGCAACCTGCGCATGCAAATCAGTTATCCAGTGATTTCCAATTAAAGTCGAGTAGTTTTTGAATTCATTTGAAAAAGAAAGAACGTTACCCTGATCTATCCTCTTTTCTCAATCCAGTGGGACTCCACCCATAATCACTAGCTGACCTTGAAGAGACTGACCACAGAACTATAGATTACAAAGACCAGGGTCAGACGAGGAGGTTCTGAAAATGCCAGTTTCTATTTCAATGCTGTGCCTTTCTGGCACTGTAGCTCTGTAAACTCTGTGAATGCTGAAAGCATCCACCACAAACACTAAAGAAATCACCATGAGAAGGACAAGGGAGGCGGGACATGGAAATGACATGACTGCTTCATGTCTCCTCATTTTTTTGCCATTAGAGAGACTCCCTAAATCTATTTTTCAGTGTAGTGTGTACTGTATATTGACAGCAGTAAAACACAGAGACCTAAGTTACTTTGAGCAAGCAATAACTTCTTATGTTTAAAAATTACATCCATACAATTATATAAAGGAATTATAAACTTTCAGCTGTAGATATGAAAAGGTGTTTTACAGTAATATAGCATTCGCACATTTGGGATTGGGGAGATTTTTGCCTCTTCTCAAGTCCAAGGTTGCATATATAGAAGCATGTCTCATTATCAATGTTGAAAACAGTTGTGCGCCTTAATATTTTTGTGGAAACTTTTTTGTGGCATTTTTTTCAGGATTGTTTGATTTAATAGAAAGTTTAGACGTAAAGCATTTATTTGAAATGGACATCCATGAATGTATTTACTGTCACTTTTGATCAATTTAATGCATCCTTGCTAAATACAGTAAATAATTTTTTACCGATCCTAAAGTGTAGTGTACAATAAGTAAGAAATCATTGTGCATTAGGTATCATTTTGAACCATTTTAATATTTATAGTTGTATAAATACAAATCGGTTAATAATTAATAAATTGCCATTACCTAGATTAATAAATGCAGTAAAACTGTATATTGTTATTTCATGACTCCTAATGTATCAGCCAATGTTAGTGAATCAACTGTTATTGCAATGCGTCACCAATTTTAGAATCCCACAGTAAAAAATAAAACCGTAATTTTTACGGTAAAAAAACGGCAGCTGTGGTTGCCAGAACTTTAGCGTTAAAAATACGGTAGGAACGTTAATGGTTTTACAGACTTAACTTAAAATTTACAGTAATAAACCGTATTTCATTATCTGATAAAATGTTGTTTTAACAACCTTTTGACCTTCACTTTAAATTATACAATGAGTTGTTCTTTTTCACTTTCAAAAAACTGTACATTTAACGGTATTTTACAATAAAATTATATCACAGTTATTTACCGTATAGTACGTAAACTTTCTGTAAACCAAGTAACAGTTTTGCACTGTAGCATTTTTACAGTCTTTTAGCGTTAAAATCACAATAATTTTTTACAATACTTCTCCTCTTGTCTCATCTTTCCAATTCAGTGGAGTTCTTACTGGTGAGCCGGCATTCCTGGGCCAGGAGTTTTCACCCCATTGTGTTTGGATTGAGCCTACATTTCAATCAATCAATTCCTTTGACAATCCAGTAAATGCAGGCCACTGTTCCTGCAAACATCCAGTTGTTAATGTGTTGAAATCTTCAAGCTTTTCGAGTATCACCACAATTTAAGAACTTTACACATCCCTTTAATTACAGACTAATTAACCTAACCTGTAACCTAAAGTTATTGAATGAAGATGGATATTTGTGTACTTTATATTTCGGGGGTATGTGCTATAATGGATGTAGTAAAATGCAGTCAATAAAATGCAGAGATCCAAGTATGCCCATATATTTGACCCTGATGGTGCATAACATAAAAGGGAACTATATTGAGAAGGGTATCATAACATATATCGACTTGTTGGCAAAAACATTGTGGTTAAATGTACTTTTGCCAAGGCACCACTCTTAAAAACAATTACATTGTTGTCCTTATAGTAGCCAATGCACATGTTTTTTGAGAAAGCAAGCAGGCATCCTTTAATTGAGCTTTTTGGAGCTACATCCAGAACATTCTGCAAAAAAAAAAAAAAATTGGATAGATTTAGACTCAAGCATGTAGTTTTTTTGCTAGAAACATTTTCATCTATGTTGTAGTAAGTGGTTTCCTCACGCCATTAAATCAAACTCCGTTCTAACTAGAGGAACATGGAGAAACCAAACTAAACTTCCAACAAAAAAAAAAGCAGAGCTTTGAAGAATTGGCCTGAGATGAAAATCATCCAAACTACACAGAGTAACTTTGGAGAACCTTGACTTGGTGTTAATGTAAAATAAAACAAACCCAATCTCTTGATGAACGGGCCTGCATTCAACGTGATTTATCAGTGTTTTACAGTACCCATTCCTTTAGCACATGCTTCCCCTTTTTTCCAGGTTTAAAGATCCTTTATCATATTGAGTGTGTGTGTGTGTGTGTGTGCATGTGTGTGCAGGACTGCGAACCATAAAGAGGATAAGCACTTTCCTAAAGAGGAACAGCTGTGGAAGCAGGAGTGGAGTGAGGCTGGTATTTTTGGAGAGCAGGCCTTCTGCATCATGAAAGCGTGGGGTGGGTCACAACACCTGTTTGCTCAGGACAGACACCCGCCTATCAAAGCACAGAGTCTCCGACCGTGCAAGACCGAGCCGGTCGCCGTGTAATGACAAGACGTTCAGAAAGCTCCTCAATGCTGCACAGCGCCAGTGTGTCCCTTTTCCTCAAGTATGAATGCAGCCTATGAAATGCTAGTGTTTAGCTTGATTCTGGTTTATAATGAAAGAGTAATATATGCTTGTTGACGTTCCAAAGGTTTAAAATAATGCCTAGATATCATGATGCAGCAGATTTGGTCTTTGTTAAAGGGATAGATCACCTAAAAATGTACATTCTATAATTCACTCCCCCATGCACTCGTTTCCAAACCTGTATGTCGAAGAGGCCATTCGCACAGAACACTTTTTGGGGAGTTAAATCACAGGATGCAGGGCAGCTTTTTTTTGTTGTTGTTGATTTTAATGTAACTTTAGCACCATGTTTTTATAACACTGTCTCATGCACGGGACACTGCAAAAGATTGACCAATTCGTACGATCTGTCTAAACCCACGTGATGGTTTCGGGTTGGGGTCAGGTATAGGTATTTCGTAAACATTCATACTGTATGAATCGGACAACTCTTTAAATATGTATGGTTTGTTTAGCAAAAATCATACGAATTCGCACGAGTGAGGTCATATGAATTAGTACGAATTAGCCACCTCATAAAATTTGTACGTAGTGCCATGAGATCGGGTTGGCCTATCAGCTTACATGAAGAAAAATAATCGTCTTACCCCCAGTTTCACAGACGACGCTTTCCAATATTTCCAAGGTTTTTCCAACCTTGCACTTTTGACTTGCTCATCTGAAATGTTTTTTTTCAAAGGCATGTTTATAAAAGCTACATAAATATCCTAATTAAACTATACGGCCTAATCCTGGCTTATTCTAAGCCCTAGCTGTGAAACCGGGCCTAAGTTTACTGACGTAAACTTATTTGGTACAGTAGCTCCTAGTTCCATACGAACCACTTGCTGTGTTACACCAACCAGATCTATTTTTCGGCCCAATGAAAAGTTCTTCTTCTTCCCTCTATCCTGCTGCCTTTTCCAGGTCACATTGTTAGAAACCGTCTGTGCTGTGTTGTGCTTGGCTCTTTCTCTGTTGCAGTTCATGCTGGCTTTGGACAATGTGAGAGCTCCCAGAAGGCTTAGCTCTACCAGGCTAAACACTAATACTTGGCTTCTTGTGGTTGCATCCATTTTCATAAATTTTCAAGTCTACTTTGGCCACTGCTGCATATTTCTTTATTTATAGTATTTAGACAAAATGACAGGGCCACGCAAAGAGACTTTTTTTTTTTTTTTTGTGTGCATATTTCTTTACAACAAATGGCTGGGTATACAGTATATGCTGGGCAAGAATATGAGCCTTTTATATCTTTAGCATAACATTGTGTACTTTTTGTCACTCATGAGTTTGCCACGGACTGACACTATTACTTAAATGTCTTTATGGTTGGCAGTGCAAAGTTCACATGCTTGACTTTGAGCATCAAAGAATGTTTAACATTTAAATAAATACATTTTCAATCTTCGTCTATAACTTAATTATACGTCTGTTTTGTTTTGTAGAAAGGGCAAGCTTTTGGCAGCATTCTAGTTTCATTTCTATGCCTTTCATTTGAAATATGTTCGGTTACTATTTTTGTGAATATTGTTGGATGGGAAGCAAATTATAAGCAAAAACAATTCATTTTTGTGGATTTTTAGAGACGTCAGAGAGTTTTGCCAGTGATTTGGTGCATTTTACCAAAGAAAATAAAGATAAAAATATATTTTTTCACAGTTATACTTATTTAGCTTTTGTACTACTCAAATTTAGTGTTGTTATACTAATGCTAATAATTTTATCTTCTGTTGGCTTTTAATTGTTTGTGTAAGTTGCTTCGGATAAAAGTCTCTGCTAAATTAGTAATATAAATTAATTAATTAATTCGGTAATTTATGGACATTTGTAACACATGCAAGTAAAAAAGACCCCTTTGACAGTCTCCACTTGTTAGTAGGTTTTTAGTTTAAATGTTGGCTACATGTGTAACCCTTATAATTATGCAGGTAGGCTAATTCATATTGCTTTGACTTGCCATGTGTGTGAATGGGCGACTGACCCTACGTGCACCTGAAAGCGATGAGGTGGCGTTTTCTCTCTCTCTCTCTTTCTCTCCCTCCCTTTCTCTCAAGGCTCGCGACTCCTTTCATCTGCATTATTCTGAACGGAATAGGGAGGCAGACGCAACTCTTGGATGAGACACTGCTATGAAGATGAAGAGGGGGGAGCGTCAGCTCTGATTGGTCAGTTCCAGAGGTGCGACGTGTCTATACGGAAGAGAGATGCAGCCGCTCGCAAGCCAAATCACTTTTAATGGCTCGTGCGTGGCCGCGTATTAAGAATGTGCACCTTTCGATTATTACAGTCTGGGACATATTTCTTTCTAATTTCAAATGTGGTTTCCTTCACGGTAACAAAGATGCTGAAAAAAGTAAATGCACCCTAAAACTGAAGAAAGAAGTTCAGTCGTTGCATAGTGTAGGCTAACCTATAGGCTAGTGAAACCAAAATGATGCCAAGTTGACAACTTTTCGACCACGTAGCCTATATTTTTATTGAGGATGAATTTGAGTTGAAGCAACTGGGATTGATCAGTCATAAAATCAAGCAGGCTACGTCTAAATGACAGATATCATCGTGACAGGTTAAAAGAGAGAAAAAACAATGTTGTTCTGCTTTTATTAACAAGAAAATGTATCCATCCTGAATCAGCATCATAATATAATGCATACATATCAAAGATGGACCAAACACAAATACTTTCATAGAACAAATAAAACGAAATACATTTGGCAAATAATTCCTGGGGCAAATAATAATATAAACAATATAGCCCTGCATAAATAACTTTTGAATCGATATTTTAATAATTTTAAGATAAGCTGAGATAGCCTAACTATCTATCTCAGCCTAGTATTAAAATAGCGATTTAAAAGAGATAGATAGATAGATAGATAGATAGATAGATAGATAGATAGATAGATAGATAGATAGATAGATAGATAGATAGATAGATAGATAGATAGATAGATAGATAGATAGATAGATAGATAGATAGATAGAAGACAACTAATGAAAAAAATGAACTGAATAAAATTCTATAAAACAGAATTGTTCCGTCGGTAGCCTATACAAACTAGTAAAGAAACGATAACAAATTTAGTTCAGAAAGCTTTGCGTGGTCCTCTTCTCCAAGTCCTCATCTGAAGAAAGTCTTTGGTCAATGGGTCTCTCCAGAATTCAATATTGAAACAAAAGATATGGCCACAATACAGGTCACCTTGGCACACAACAAAAATAAGTTTTGAGAGCAAACCCTCACCTTTTTATTAAGAGATCAGGTTTCTTCAGATGTTAGTTCTGAAAACGTCGTGAAGACAGCCCCCCTGTCCGGTGAAGGAGGGACGCTGTTCTATTAAACGTGAACATGCTTGAGTTATCTACGCCCGGCACCTCCCAGAAAGTTTGGGGTATAAAAGCCAGGACCTACAGTTGGTTTAGGCAGTAGGGAGTTTCTGCTGGGGTCTGGATTGGAATCACAGAAGACCGGACCCTACCGTGTATGATTGGAGTCTAAAGGAAAAAAAGAACATCCCTCGCCTCAAAGAGTCTACATGTCTAATATTTAGACATGTTCAGCTTTGTGGATATTCGGTTGGCGCTATTGCTAAGCGCAACGGTGCTTTTGGCAAGAGGACAAGGGGAGGATGATCGTAAGTATAACTTTTCTACATTTTTTTAAGCTTTGCTGGAGGTCAGTGGGTGCAAAAGTGAAGCAGTGAGGCTATTTTGTGATGCTTTAAAAGGAAACAGCAAGATAAATTATTCTCTCAGGGCTACAAAACAAGAAAAAAGGTTATGCAGGCGTTTTCCCTCTAACCTTTAGGCTATCATAGATTAGGCTATGTTTTCTTCTGGGATAGAAGAAAATTTCCTTAGTGTGGATATGCATTACACCCACTGGGCCTTTTCAAGCTCTGCATGCGCGAGCCTCTGGAGTCAAGTTGGCACAGGTTTTGGAGATTCTCCTCCACGCGCAATGTGTTTTCCTCAACAGCTGCCATATGAGAAAAGCAGACAGGGAAGAGATCAAATATTCCATAATGTGCTCAATGCTTGAAAATTAACTGATAAAAATTTGGAAACAAAAACGTTGAGATGAATACAAATTCAGAAGTCATTGCTTATACAATTTGCCAGTTGGAGGAAAACCAACAACTTGGTAACAATATAAATGATAAATTTCAGCAAAATAATCTGGATATGGGAGAAATCCTATTTAAAAAAGTTTCCCCCGCCAAACAAAAAGTGATGATCTCACTCTTGAATAAGCATCTCTCCAAACTGGATAGTGAAGTCTGCTATGTAGCCTACATTAAAACAAAACTCATATGATAAAGAAAAAATAATAGCTTAAATGTTTTTTTGTTGTTCTTGTTCTTGTTTTTGTTTTTAATTAATATTCCAGACCCATAATTTTACATCTGAAGGGCATACGTTTTTCAGGCAGTATCCCAGCGCCACTTGGTGGTTAAATGTGCAATGACATCATATTTTGACAATCCCCCACCCCCATTCCTTTTCCCCCTCTGTTTTGGTGATTGAAAACACATGCGGACCCAGCAGACTTTCCACTGAAGGAAAACGTTAGCCGTTGCCAAGTCGACAGTTTTCAATTACTTCATGATGGACGGTGAGCTTCAGCAGACGTGGAAATTTTCCCTCAAGCTTTTCCCACTGAAAACTGGAACCTGGGCCCAACAATACTACGCCACCTAGCGGCCATTTCCAAACCAAACACTTTCAAACAAAAGTAAAGGTGTGCGTTATTAACATCCGCTATTCTGTTCCCATTCACGTCTACGGGAAATGTTTTCAAAAGAAAAATGCTAAAGAGATGGCTATACCAAATCCTATACCACTATAAGATCTAAGTTTAGAGATCTGGAGGTTATTTAAAGATGACTTAAGTAGCCTACATTATTCATTTCCCACCTTCCGTCACTGATTTAGGCTCACGTGGAAAACAGTAAACAAGAAACACACCGACCTGAATATTTTAAATCCTATGACATAGTCAAATAGCAAACGTTTACATATCTACTTTTACACTCATGCAACTCTTTTACTCGTTATAGGCACAAGTGGCAGCTGCACATTGGACGGCCAGGTCTACAATGACAGGGACGTCTGGAAACCAGAGCCATGCCAAATCTGCGTGTGCGACAGCGGCACCGTTATGTGCGACGAGGTGATCTGCGAGGACACGACCGACTGCCCCAACCCAGTGATTCCCAACGACGAGTGCTGCCCCGTCTGCCCAGACGACGGTACGACGCCTTGATTCTCACGCATCGGGGGGTTATCCCCCCTTACCTTGGGCAAACAAAACAACCTCACCACTTCCCACATTAAAAGTGTCTGGGAACATTCTTATGGATCCACAACATTCACTCCCTTGGATTTTGAAATATGGCTTTCAAGCTTCAAGCCTTATGGTTATTCACTGGATTAATTTGTCGCTTGGTTCTTGGTCTAGTAGGCCTAAATCAAGGCTCAAAGCCTCAAATCTAATTGGGGAAAACCAGAGACTTATTTGTTAGGCTGATTGTTGATAAGAATTGATGAGCATCTAATTAATTTCTGTTTTTATATGGTTTTAATTAGTCTTTTTTCCCCTTCAATTGTGCAGATTTCCAGGAACCCAGTGTTGAGGTAAATGTTGCTTTACTTTTATCAGCTTATATTGCCTCAAATAAGTTTTCAGTTCATTGCTTCGTAGAAGAATCTTGTGAAATGTTCAGTGTATTGCAATAAGTACAGCATGCTCAAGGCATCTTTTGAACTCATTTGAAACTAGTTAATTAAAAGTTGTTATGTTTATCCGGGAAAACAAATCCTTATAAACTCATTTGTGTTCATCGCTCTCTCTCAGGGACCTAGAGGTTCTCCCGGTGAGAAGGGTGACAGGGTAGGTTTATATTTCTCTCTTTTTATGCATCCGTTTATTGCCTCATCAAGGGTTTTGTTTACTTGATGAACATCTTTTAAGTTCTTGAAGACAAAAAAACATGTAATTCAAAATCAGCTCTCATTAGCACTTCACAAAAAGATTGTATCCCTCACATCTATATAAATTATATATACAGTATATGTGTATGTTATATAACTCTATGCTCTATTTTCAGTCATAAATTCTTTTTTATAGCTTTTTTTTTGACTGACAGTGGATTTTATCTAAAACTAGTTTTTATCTGATTTATTTTTGATTTTGAGTTGTTCAAGTGTTTGTTAGCAAGGTCATGGTTATGTAATCTCACACAGAAAGTACCAGCAGCACTAATGATATGCTTTACATCTGACATGTCTCCATAACAACAGAATTACACTACAAGCACATGCAGATGGTTTAGTTTGTCTTTTATATGGTATTTGTGGTGTTTTAGCTACTCTTGTGATGAGGCACAGAAAGATGATTTGGTCTATATATAATGTAAAAAGACAACTAAATTATATATCAGCTCACCACTTTCCACCATTATACCTCTACCAAGTAAAAAGGACTGACCTATAGATGTGGTGAATCATTTTGAACTGAAAGGGCTTTAATGTGAGCTGGACTCTTTCTTTTCTCATCCCCTTAAATCCTACTTTTTCCTTCCTTTGACCTTAAACAGGGTCCTCCCGGCCCTGCTGGCAATGATGGAATCCCTGGCCAGCCTGGCCTTCCTGGGCCCCCAGGCCCCCCTGGACCTCCTGGCCTTGGTGGAGTAAGTATCTAATCCTAAATTAGGAAAATACTAAATTTCTCCAACCGGTAAAAGGTGTAACTTAAATGTACCTTCAGGCCAGGCCCAAAACTTTCAGAGTTTGTCTAGGCCGGAATCTGAAATCGTATCACATTTAAAACACCTTTAGGTCACAGGGCTGACACATTTCAGCACCATTAAAGTGGACAGCACCCTCAGGGCAGTAGCTATATTTGCACACTGGCATGCAAAGCTTTGGATTAAGTTTAAGATAAGCCCCTGAACATGAGCTTGCTAGATACATTCAGTTATGTTTCATCCTGTCCTGTGCTGAGATGAGCACAGATCCCTCATAAGAGTCTCTTATCTCATACTTTGTAAGAACTAAATGGACCCAGTCCAAATTACTGACCAGGTCTTTGCTTTTTCTTCTTGTCCCTCCACAGAACTTTTCTCCTCAGATGTCTGGTGGCTTTGATGAGAAATCCGGAGGTGGAATGGCTGTCCCAGGCCCCATGGTAAAAAACGCACACATGATCCTACAAACCCCTGAGTGATGCAAATACCACTGCAATAAATGTACAATATGCATGTTTGTCCACTTATTTATCTCTCTATATAATCACTATTCATTTTTTTTATAACACAGCATCAAATCAGATATATCATCAAATATATAAACAGATCTAAACAGAACTCACTTTAGCCCAATACAAGGCATGTGTAGCATGTAGCTTCAAACAAAATATTCCTTGAGCAATATGTTCACCAATTGTTACTGTCAGATTTACTGATTATATCTCATTTTTCTCTTTTTTTTTTTTTTTTTTTTTTTGCAGGGACCTATGGGCCCTCGTGGACCCCCTGGGCCTCCTGGAGCTTCTGTGAGTACAATTCTTAAAAGTCTTGTCATCCTGACAAATGTGTTTTAAAAAGTTCCATATTAGAAGTCATATTTAAATGAATACATAAATATAAATATGCACCTTTTTATTTGTTGTTACTTGTCACACTCAATTTAATCTTTGTGAAATTAGTTTGATTACTGCAATTTCGTACCTGGGAAAATCACAATACATTTAATTTGTAGTTTTTTTATTGTTATTATTTTATCATTTTATTACTCATTTTTATCCACCCAGGAAGTCTAAATGAGCTACAACCTTTTTGCTCAATGCTCATTTTAGCATGTAATCTCGCTCTCGCACTGTAAACAGTGTTCCTCAGGCTTGTGCTTTTTGTAACGTGTGCCCTTTGCCCTCCTCTACAGGGACCCCAAGGATTTACTGGTCCCCCTGGTGAGCCTGGCGAGGCTGGTGCTCCTGTGAGTATCTAAACAAATAATCTGTACATCTATCCAATCACACACACAGTAAATATCTAAGGTCAATCACTTTACCCATTTACATTCGCCCACATTAATATTACTCTAACATACTTAGATATGTGACTTCAGTATGTCAAAATGGTGCAGGGTTCATGAACCTTGACCTCAGGCACCTACACAGGCACCTAGATATTTAGTCAATATTTCACTTTTTTGATCTGGATAATTCACTCTGCCAAAGTGTGACTCACTCATGCCGCCACAATGCAAAACATAAAAATACACTCACATGGACACAAATGGTATTTCCTAACTTGGATTTTTTTTCTGCTGCTTTCCTGCTTTAGGGTCCAATGGGTCCCCGTGGTGCTGCTGGTCCCCCTGGAAAGAACGGAGAGGATGTAAGTAATCCATATCATTTTTACATTTTGGTTAATGATGATGTAAGAACCTTTTTTTTTACTTCAATAGTTAATACAGTGTAGTTCAGTTATAGTACAGTTGCATATTGTTCATCTAAGACTTTGGGGAGCCGAGCATTAAACTTATCAACATCATAGAGAAACAGTTAAAAGAAACATCAGGAAATAGTGACAGTGAAATAGCAAACATTTCTCCTAATTCATTCTAGGGTTTAACCAGTGATTCAGCTTCTTTTTTTCCTTTTCTCATCTGTTGTTCTCTGACTCTGTAGGGTGAGTCTGGCAAACCTGGTCGCCCTGGTGAGCGCGGAGCCCCTGGCGCACAGGTGAGTGTTGTACAACTATTGTTATAATTGCATTCCATTAGTTATTAGCATTATGGTGTTTGACCCACAAAAGGAGAAATGAGCGTAAAAATCGTTTGTCCTTCTCCCTAGGGTGCTCGTGGATTCCCCGGAACCCCTGGACTTCCAGGCATCAAGGGACACAGAGTGAGTGCTCTAGCTCTAGGGAGTGGTTCCTCTCGTTTGATGACTATCAACCTATGTCTACATGAATTAAATCTTTACGTGCGTCCTCTGTACCTCAGGGATTCAGCGGTCTAGATGGAGCTAAGGGAGATTCTGGCCCTGCTGGACCTAAGGTGAAATCAGAATTTAAAATCAGTATTACACTTCATACCTCAATTTCACAGTAAGCAGACCAGTTAACACCCTGCTTTGCCCTGTAGGGTGAGGCTGGTTCCCCTGGTGAGAACGGAACTCCCGGTGCTATGGTAAGGATCATCCATTCGCACTTGATTTGCATATTTAAGCATGACTTTCATGCTATTTTGCAAATTTGTTTCTCTCAAATTCAAAATCCACATTTTCAGTTCGTTCTAATGTAAATCTGTTTTTCAGGGTCCTCGTGGTCTGCCTGGCGAGAGAGGCCGTGCTGGTCCTCCTGGCTCTGCTGTAAGTAACCTTTATAACCTTATAACCCTGAAGTGAACTGTACTTTATTATTGTCCTGATATGTGACCTATATTGGAGTGTTATACATTATTTATAGATGTAACATGCTGTACCTTGTTACGTAATAAAGGACAGACCTGGATATTGAGCATTTCACAGTAGCTTAACCACATTTTTCTTAATTTTTCCACCTTTTAGATAATTTTTTGGATCATTTTATATGTGTTGAGTTTTTATAAATCCTTTATCAAAGTCCTGCCCTCTTCATAGCACAGATTACACTTTCAATATATAAATAATGAATGACTTCCAAATAATCACCACTTCTCGATGTTCTCAAATGTTCAGGGTGCTCGTGGTAATGATGGTGCCGCTGGAGCTGCTGGTCCTCCTGTAAGTAGCAGTTTTTTTTTTTTTTTTAATAGACCAGATTCTTTTTGTAAAGACACCAGATCTGAATTAATCTGATGAGTAAAAAAAAAACTTAATATAATTTCTTTCTTTTTTTTCTACTTTTAGGGCCCAACTGGCCCTGCTGGCCCCCCAGGATTCCCTGGTGGCCCTGGAGCTAAGGTAATAAAACCCCTCTCATTTGTTCACAAGATTACACAAATTCAAACTCCATATCAAACCAAACACTAAAGTGCCACAAGTTGGGTCAATGGTCGTAGTTCTCGATAACTACTGTATGTCGATCATCTCGATTATGTAGGCCAACAATGAATGACGCATTGATCTTTGGAAATGTGTTAGTAGGTCAAAGCTTATTCATTTGAACTTATTATTTGTTTGGAGCTTGAACGATCCACAATCGATAAATGAATAGAAA
The DNA here is from genome assembly GCF_988280905.1 of Pimephales promelas. Lineage (NCBI taxonomy): Eukaryota > Metazoa > Chordata > Actinopteri > Cypriniformes > Leuciscidae > Pimephales > Pimephales promelas. Next base: position 17,472,341 of record NC_142771.1, on the reverse strand, counting down.
GTTATCTATCTGAAACTTGAGATGACATGCAAACTTATCTTCTAGCATCATAGAGATATATTATCCATTGATCATCTTAAGTTTTTTTTTATGGATTATAAACACAATTCTTCATTTACACTGAAAATTGAGATGCCCCGTGTCGCTCTACTAAAGTGTAATGTTGACCCATCTCACTCTTGCTCTTTGCTTTCTCTAGGGAGAGGTTGGTCCTCAGGGATCTCGAGGTGCAGAGGGACCCCAGGGAGCCCGTGGTGAGGCTGGTAACCCTGGACCTGCTGGTGCTGCTGGACCCGCTGTGAGTAAATCCTTGCAAACATCAAATATAATATCATATTTTTTTTAGTTTTACATTCCAATTATTTGTGCAGTTTAGTCCTGACCACCTTGTCCATTTTGCTTTCCTTCTACTGTAGGGTAACAATGGAGCTGATGGTGCTGCTGGTCCCAAGGGTGCTCCTGTAAGTATCGGTTTATTCAAATGCTCTTATTGATAAAAGTTCTTTTTTAGGCCAATATATTTCCTCTCCCTGGAGTAGATCTTTGGTGTTAGTAAATTAACGGCATATCTTTTATGTTCTCTGCTGCCACCTACAGGGCACTCCTGGTATTGCTGGTGCTCCTGGTTTCCCTGGACCTCGCGGTCCTCCCGGACCTGCTGGAGCTTCTGGTGCCCCTGGCCCTAAGGGTAACACCGTAAGTGTCTATTTCTTCTCAGATCATCAGCCATATTTTTTCAGACAAAATGTGAATTATTTCACACAATTACTTTTTACATTTTACAGGGTGAGGCCGGTGCCCCTGGTTCCAAAGGAGAGGCTGGTGCTAAGGGAGAGGCTGTAAGTATAAACTTCATTTATTTGATCTAGAAAAATTGCAAATTTAGTTTAAACATTCCATAGCTTTGTAAAAACAGAGCCTTAGGACTGAAAAAGCAACTATTTTACAATAATTGATTTCTAACCATCTTCCTTTTTCTTTTGTGCTTACCCAGGGTGCCCAAGGAGTTCAGGGTCCCCCTGGCCCACCTGGTGAGGAAGGCAAGAGAGGAGCCCGTGGTGAGCCCGGTGCAATTGGTGGCCGTGGACCCACTGGTGAACGTGTATGTACCCACATTTAAACCTCTCCAGATAATCGAAAATATCAGTGAGAACCTTAAAAGCGGCCTAGACCTTAACAATTACACACCTTTTTGTGCAGGGTGCTCCTGGTGCTCGTGGTTTCCCTGGTGCTGATGGATCTGCAGGTCCTAAGGTAGGTCTACAAAAGATACAAAATGTTTCACACTATTTAACATCCTTTTTAGTTAGCAACTAAACAGAAAATAGGCAGAAAATCTGTTTAGGATATTACAATATTTATTTATCAAATTTCATCAATGGTAAATGGTGCAACTCTTTTTGATCTGTAACAGGGTGCCACTGGTGAGCGTGGAGGCCCTGGAGTTGTTGGACCTAAGGGTGCCACTGGTGAGCCTGGCCGCAATGGTGAACCTGGTATGCCAGGATCCAAGGTGAGAAAATTGGCATCCAGAGGAATGATATATATATTATTGGTGGGATTGATTGTGTATTAGTATGTCAGTGGTTGACCCTCTCTCTCTTCTTGCCAATTACAGGGTATGACTGGTAGCCCTGGCAGCCCTGGACCTGATGGAAAGACCGGACCTACTGTGAGTGCCCACACAATTCTCCATAATGTCACAACAAACCCACTACACTATAACAGATTACCCAAATGCATTCTAAAGTGGTCTAGTATACTACTGGTTTTATCCGGTGTTTGAAATCCAATCAGAGGTGTAAAGTCCAGGGGTCAGAAGTCCTGCCATATGTTTATTCCATCCTCAGCCAGCTGATTTCATTAATTAGTTCTATATTCTGGCTTTAAAAACTGAGCTAATTAGCTAATCCAGGTGACTGGAACAAAATACCGAGGCGGACTTTTACTCCCTGAACCTTTTCTTACACCTCCGAATCCAACAATATCAATCATAAAACTGCTTTTGACACCTTAGATTGTTTATTGCAGAACATTTAAAGAAAAATTGGTTTAAAAAAAGACACTTAAATCAGTCAAACCACTGGCCTGGTTTCACAGACAGGGCTTAGATTAAGCCCGGATCAGATTGCAGTTCAATTCGGGATATTAAAGTAGCTTTTATAAACGTGCTTTAGAAAAAAACTACTGGTGTGAATCTTGAGACAAAACAAGGACAGTCACATATTTTAAGATATGTCAGAGTTTTAGTTGCTTTAAAACTCAACTCAAACATGCATGTTAGTCTGGGACTAGAATTTGCATTGTAAGTAATTAACTGTTAACTTTTTAAGAAAGTGTTATCATTCATTCATGCATTCCATCTCATGCCCAGATATCTGTAGAAAAGGATCGAAGCTCACAGGTCTTTTTGTTTTATATTTAATAGGGTAATGCTGGACAAGATGGCCGCCCTGGACCACCTGGCCCCATCGGAGCCAGAGGACAGCCTGGTGTCATGGGATTCCCTGGACCTAAGGGTGCTGCTGTGAGTGCACTAAACTCTCTTGACTCTTTCAGTTTGAAAAAAAAACCTACACTATAAAATGTGAGTATTCTCACTGCATAGCCAAAATGCAGACAGTCACACCTTGATAGCTTATATTTTATGTCTAAGAAACTTTTGAGTTCTGGTTCAGTGTACATTTGTTACAAAAAGCTTTTTAAGAGTGATGTTCATTTTGCCCCTGTGCAGGGTGAGGGTGGCAAACCTGGTGAGAGAGGTGTGATGGGTGCTGTCGGTGCCACTGTAAGTATCTGTGCTTTTCTTTTACCCTCTTTTGTTCATAGTGTCTTAGTCTGGGCCTTATTCTATTGTGTTTTATGCTTAACTTTAGGGCGCTCCCGGTAAGGACGGTGATGTTGGTGCCCCTGGTGCTACTGGACCTACTGTGAGTAGCACTTCAATATTCCATAATGCATCATGTCATTTAACATTATTTCAGCCTCATTTAAAACAATGGTCCTGCTAATACATTATGCAAACTAATATCGATTTCTCGATATTAATCGATTCTCATTTTTACGAACCGATATCGATTCTTAAATCTCAAGAATCGATTAGTCATCCTGTTTCATTTAAATGAATGGAACATTGTATCACGGCTGCGCGCATACAACAAATCGCAATAATCTTTGTCCTTTGTTACTATTGATATGAAACAAAGTCTCAATTTTCAAATTACGTCCATTTTCTTTAGAAATTCAAAAACATGAATAGCGTTTTACCGTTTTGGCGCTGTGGCGTGAGATCGCTATGGCGCAGCTCAAGAGAAGCAGCAGCGCTGATCTCTCTTCCGGCTTAATAATACCAGTCACGGCACGAAATAAACATGAATGAGCATCTGAAAGTGTGTTAAAGATAGAGTACAACTTATCGAAATCCGTATCATGTCACATTGATTCGCTCAATCAGCGTTTCAACCGTGGAATGGCGTCAGTTAAACAGCTTGTAATCAATCTCATGTATCATCATATTTACCTCAGAAAACCCACATCAACTCGTCAGTCAGCTAGAATAAAAAAACTCTAGAGAGGAGAATTTTGCTAAATATATACACCATATTACATATGCATTATAATCTTAATGTTCTTCAATATTTAATGCATATTTGAATAAATCTGGCAAGTTTTTATGACAGCCACCATTTAAATGTTTATATTTCATATAATCTTCTTATTATAAAAATAAATAAAAGTGTAATTTAAGTGTTTGTATAGCTACAAAACAGTTAATTATTACCTTCATATTAGGCTAATGAAGCCTAGTAGGCTACAACAAGACTCCCATAGTTTACAGCATTAGTTAAGAGATTTGATTTTCTTGAGAAAATTTGCCATTTATTGTAACTGATATCCAAAATAATCGATATTGAATCGAATTGTGAAATTTGTCTCAATACCCAGCCCTAATACAAACGGTCTCAAATATTCATATAATGGCTTTAAATACAACATTAGCTTCAACTTCTATTGTTCTTACATCTACTACATTACAATAACAATGAGGTACAATTACTTCAATGAACCACTGTGTCTCATGATATTGTTTTCATGAATAGGGGCCTGCTGGTGAGAGAGGTGAACAGGGACCTGCTGGTCCTCCCGGATTCCAGGTGAGTGTGCCAACTCATCTCACACATCCCATCCACTCAATACACACTATTTTGTTATAAACATTGGCATCAATATGCTAATCTCTTTTTTGTGCATCTAAATGACAGGGTCTGCCAGGACCTATGGGTGCTACTGGTGAGCCTGGAAAGGCTGGTGAGCAGGTAAGTTATGGAACTGTTGTTTTTTATATACAGTAAACCAGAAGATGTGAACCAAAGATCTGATATGATTAGATGGGATTAATGAAAGTTCACAATTGCTTAATTGCAAGGATACTATGCATAGACATGCTCTTTCTTTGAGCAAAAGCAATTAAGTCTCTTGGAAAATGGGGTGGTGATGGCACAGTGGATAAGACACATGCCTTTGGTGTGAGAGACCCGGGTTCGAATCCACTGTGGGACACCAATGTGTCCCTGAGCAAGACACTTAACCCCTAGTTGCTCCAGAGGCGTTTGACCTCTGACATATATAGCAATTAGCGTCAGCTAAATGATCAAATGTAGATATTAGAAATGAAAGGCCATGCGACATGATATTGATTTGCCTTCTTTGATCTATTACAGGGTGCTCCTGGAGAGGCTGGAGCTCCTGGACCTTCTGGATCCAGAGTGAGTATCTACACCATGATCAACAAATGGCACATAACCTGTAATTCTTTTTCTAGTTCTAGATTTGTGAGATGGACAAAAACTGATGGTATCTCTATTTACCTTTTACCCAGGGTGACAGAGGATTCCCTGGTGAGCGTGGTGCCCCTGGCCCTGCTGGTCCTGTTGGTGCTCGTGGTTCTCCTGGTTCAGCTGGTAACGATGGTGCCAAGGTGAGTCTCACCTGTCCTGACACACTTTGTTGAAATGATGCCACACATTTACTGTGAATGGCTAGGCACAATCCAGAGGATGTCCCAAAATACGAATCAAAGCCCTGAGGAGTATGATTTTTTTTTCTTGCTTTCGTAGGGTGATGCTGGTGCCCAAGGAGCTCCTGGCGCTCAGGGTCCTCCCGGCCTTCAAGGAATGCCTGGCGAGCGTGGTTCTGCTGGTCTGCCAGGTCTTAAGGGTGACAGAGTGAGTACTAATGATGCACAACTTTCAACTTCTGTCAGAATTGTTCCTGACAAGTATCTCAGTACTAATTCACAGCAATTGAAGTGAGCGGCACAGATTCTCAAAACTGATAACAAACTCTTATCCCAGGGTGACCAAGGTGCAAAGGGTACTGATGGTGCCCCTGGTAAAGATGGCATCCGTGGTATGACCGGACCAATTGGACCTCCTGGACCTGCTGGAGCTCCTGGTGACAAGGTGAGTGTCTTTTGTGTAAGATTCCATATATGGAATATACAATTCCATATATTAAAAATCGCTTCGCTGATGATAACTCTTACAAAGTCGAAGGGCATATTGAACCATGGTTCTATCATTTGTATTTTAACATAGGGAGAGACTGGTGCAGCTGGACTTGTTGGACCCGCTGGTGCCCGTGGACCACCTGTAAGCACAATCCTTGATGCACAGATATACTATATAAAATTGATCATTGCAGAAACATTGAAGTTCTTTTACTTTTACTATTTTACAAATAGGGTGAGCGTGGAGAGACTGGTCCTTCAGGACCTGCTGGATTTGCTGGACCTCCTGTGAGTAACTCTAGTATATATATATATATATATATATATATATATATATATATATATATATATATATATCCTTATAAAGTGTTTTAACAATTACAATTGCCAGTTCTTATTTCAAATGTCTAATTTCTCTCCAACAGGGTGCCGATGGTCTGCCTGGTGCTAAGGGAGAGGCTGGAGACAATGGTGCTAAGGGTGATGCTGGTCCTCCAGGACCTGCAGGAGCAACTGGCATCCCCGGACCTCAGGTGTGACCTTCTTAGATCATCTCCTCATCCAAAACAGACATATGCTCCTTTGGGACTATAACGTTTGATCCATGTAATAGTGAAGGTTGTCTTCACTTATGTTGTGTCTTCCAAATTTTTAATTAAATTGTTTTGTGCCATACAGGGTCCCGTTGGTTCTACTGGACCCAAGGGTGCCCGTGGTGCTGCTGGTCCCCCTGTGAGTATGACTTTCTTAATTTCATATTCCTGGGTGCTGTGTCAGTACTTGGCACAACTAAAAATTACAGTATGTTATGCTTTTAAAGACACGTGGAAATTACATATCACAATAAGACTAATTCATTTTTACTTTTTTTGATAAGGGTGCTACTGGCTTCCCTGGTGCTGCTGGTAGAGTTGGACCTCCCGGCCCTGCTGTAAGAACCTCCAAAAGATTTTGATAGTAGCAATTTGTACATCAAAGTGGTCCATGATTACAACGGTTCTCTAATTGCTTCTGGTTTCTTCTTAGGGAAACTCTGGACCCCCAGGAGCTCCCGGACCCGCTGGTAAGGAGGGTCAGAAAGGAAACCGTGGTGAGACTGGACCTGCTGGGCGCACTGGTGAAGTTGGTGCTGCTGGACCACCTGGTGCCCCTGGTGAGAAAGGAAATCCCGGAGCTGAGGGTCCCACTGTAAGTCTTTCATGCCGATCGAAATCACTATTGCCTTACCTACTGGCCTTGTTAAATACATGACTGTAAGCAAACTATGGATATAATATCAATTACAGTGCCTTGCAAAATTATTCAAATGATTTAACCAGTTCTCTCCTCTCAAATCCTCACATCTTTTGGCCGTCTTGTATGTGCACAACATATATTTATTTGAGCATTTAAAATGCTATCCTGGTCTCATCTGGCCACAAAATGTTTTCCCACATCAGAGGTTTTTGAGTAAAGACCTGTAGACACTGTATCAAGGAGATTACTTATTACTGGCCTCTCAGTTTCATCTCTCCCAAGTCATCCCCAGAATGAAAGGCAGGATGGTTTAAAATACTTATGGTTTGAAATAATAATATTAATTAAATTCAATTTTTTTGACTAAATTCATGGATTTGTTTCTCTTTATTTGATGCTCTTTAGTCTTCATTGACCCACTTATCTTTCAAATTCACAACTTGAATTGTTATACTTTAACTGAGAGCTTTCGGTCTACCAAATGTGGTAGTTATTTAATCAATTGTAAGACAAATCTGTGCTTATTATCAAAATTGTTTGCCCTAGTACAATTCTTTGCTAGAGGGAAATAAGATTCAACCTCTGTCTTCCATCTTGAATTCCTGTGCTGCCTGTGATGAACTTCCTATTTTATATCACTAATATATCCCTACTTGTTTTCTTGCAGGGCCCTGCTGGTACACCTGGACCTGCTGGTATTGCTGGTCAGCGTGGTATTGTTGGTCTCCCTGGACAAAGAGGCGAGCGTGGTTTCCCTGGTCTTTCCGGCCCATCTGTGAGTATTCTGGTTTCCTTGTTTTACACCCTTTGATGGCTCATCTACTGCCATACAATCATGAACTTGTTTTATTCAGTCAGTCTCTACTTTCTAAAGTTTGTCTAGTTGATATGCTGGTTTCTTAAGCATTAGTCATGGTAAAGCATTCATCATACTTCTCTTCATCATTCCATCTAGGGAGAGCCTGGCAAACAAGGACCCTCTGGTCCCTCTGGTGAACGTGGACCTCCAGGACCCATGGGACCCCCTGGATTGGCTGGACCTTCTGGCGAGCCTGGTCGTGAGGTAAGGATGCATACCTATACTCCAATACCTGTCGAATTTCATTGGCATAATCTGAAGCTAAAGAGTCCTGCCTTGTTGACACCTATGTGCTTTGCTTTACATTAGGGTACTCCAGGTAATGAGGGTTCTGCTGGACGTGATGGTGCTGCTGGCCCCAAGGTGAGCTGCAGACTTAATGGTTTCCCATACTGCAACACATTCAGTAGTCAAACCCCATTACCCCACATTAGTTTGTGTGACTGTGGGGGTTTCGTTGTCCCTTAAACAAAATCTGTTCTTCTGCTCGTGACATAGGGTGACCGTGGTGAGACTGGCCCTGCTGGCACTCCCGGTGCTCCTGGACCTCCTGGTGCTCCTGGACCCATTGGCCCTGCTGGAAAGACTGGTGATCGTGGAGAGTCTGTAAGTGTCCCATCTCCAAAAGTGAATTGAACTGGTGATGGCTTTATAAAGTATGGGAGTAGTTGTAAAACTGACAAATTATTTTTTTTCCTTCTTAGGGCCCTGCTGGTCCTGCCGGTGCTGCTGGCCCTGCTGGTCCCCGTGGACCCTCTGTAAGTCCCGAGTCAAAGACTCAAACCACAAAACCCACTCTGTCCGTGGTATACACAATACTGTTGTCTGACGTGTAATTTCTTTATTCAGGGACCCGCTGGAGCTCGTGGAGACAAGGGTGAGGCTGGTGAGGCTGGTGAGAGAGGCATGAAGGGACACAGAGGATTTACAGGAATGCAGGGACCCCCAGGACCACCTGTAAGTGACTCTGTTTAGCTTATGGAACATACAGTTTAAATCTCGAATGTAATATCCACAGCAAAAAAAATATAATTTTCTTGTCAATAGGGACCTTCTGGAGAGCCTGGACCTGCTGGAGCTTCTGGACCCGCTGGACCTAGAGTCAGTATTATTATCAAATATATAATCTTGCTGCATATTTGTACGACAATTCTTTCTCTGATTTGATCAAGTTGTCAAATTATATACACAGTGTTTTGGAGTTCATTCTGAGTGAATTTGGATGTTTCTGTTTTTGTTTTAATAGGGCCCTGCTGGGTCTGCTGGAAATGCTGGTAAGGATGGTATGAGCGGACTTCCTGGACCCATTGGACCTCCTGGACCCCGTGGTCGCAATGGAGAAATTGGACCATCTGTGGGTGATTCTTTCTTTTTCTACATGACCATGCACCCAGTAAACCAAACATATACTTTAACCCCGCCATATTTGGTTTACTCGCTCATATAGGGACCTCCTGGATCTCCCGGACCCCCTGGACCTCCTGGACCCTCTGGTGGTGGATTTGACATCGGCTTCATTGCCCAGCCACAGGAGAAGGCCCCTGATCCCTTCCGCCACTTCCGTGCCGACGATGCCAATGTGATGCGCGACCGTGACCTGGAGGTTGACACCACCCTGAAGTCCCTGAGCCAGCAGATTGAAAGCATCATGAGCCCAGATGGCACCAAGAAGAACCCTGCACGCACTTGCCGTGACCTGAAGATGTGCCACCCAGACTGGAAGAGCGGTACGTTTCTAAATTCCTAAATTCTACAGTCATCATACTATATTGTCATGCTTACTTTAATCATCTCATTCCTCAAAAACAAAACACAGGAGAGTACTGGATTGACCCTGACCAGGGCTGCAACCAGGATGCCATCAAGGTTTACTGCAACATGGAAACTGGCGAGACCTGTGTCTACCCAACTGAGTCCTCCATTCCCAAGAAGAACTGGTACACAAGCAAGAACATCAAGGAGAAGAAGCACGTCTGGTTCGGAGAGGCCATGACCGATGGATTCCAGGTCAGGATGTCAACTAGACCAAAAAGTATTTTTTCATGTGTCTGTTTATTATATTTGCTCATTTTCTTGTACTTTCTTGTGTAAACCTAGTTTGAGTACGGCAGCCAGGGCTCCAAGCCTGAGGATGTCAACATTCAGCTCACCTTCCTGCGCCTCATGTCTACTGAGGCCTCCCAGAATATTACATACCACTGCAAGAACAGCATTGCATACATGGACCAGGCTTCTGGCAACCTGAAGAAGGCTCTTCTGCTCCAGGGCTCCAACGAGATTGAGATTAGAGCAGAGGGCAACAGCCGCTTCACATACAGTGTCACTGAGGATGGTTGCACGGTGAGTTCTAACTTCTAGATCATTTATTGATGTGACTATCGCAGTCATTCAGCATCTCAATTTCACAACAGTACTGTTTACTTGAATGTGAGAGCTAATACAAGCAACATAAAGAATGGTTTGGCGAAGGTTCTAATTCTATCCCTGTCTTGCTTTTTCCATCTCTCCAGTCGCACACCGGTGCATGGGGAAAGACAGTCATTGACTACAAAACAACGAAAACATCCCGTCTGCCTATTATTGACATCGCCCCTATGGACGTTGGTGCACCTAATCAAGAATTTGGCATTGAAGTTGGCCCAGTCTGCTTCTTGTAAAAAAGAAATCTGGACTTGAGATTGTTTGAATGCGTGTGTGTGTGGTTTTTTTTCTAGCAATCATCTCTCTAAAATCTTTTCTATGCATTAAAACCAAACCCTAGAATTCAATTTGGCTGTCCAAATGGTCCACTTGCTTAGACCTGTGCTTCAGAAGACAGTGGTTGTGTGTTACCAGGCTCTTTTTTTTTTTTGGACCACTATTTTGTCACCAGCCACACTGAGGATACTTTAGAAGACTCATTTGTTTCACTGGCAACAAGAAAATAATATATACTTATAAAGTGTAAAATCCCCCTGGAGTTTTAAAGACACATCGCAGTGACTTTTTTTCAACCACTGAGGAAGGACAATGAAAGAGCGAAACCAAATGCTTTGTACCATGTTCAGGTGTTAAATAAATCTGTAAAATGACATTTAAGTGTCTTTGTGTTGTACCCATTAGGACCACCGGGTGCCCAATGCCAACGTTCCTCTCAAGAGCCACACAAAGTACTTCTTGTAGAAACAGGGGTTCGACTTTGTTTTGATGTCTTATGGCTACCTCAAAAAAGAAACCTGCAATTCCCAGTGTTGACCAACACCAGGTCAGGATTTCGCTTGGCAGAAGTATGGTTAAAAGATCAATTGACAGCTGTAAAGGTGCTATTTCCTCATGAGGTCCTGAAAGCTTTAAAAGTAATGTATTGTTCGTCGCTTTTGCTCACAGGGCCTTTGGTGCTAAAGAAACCCTAGTGTCTTGCTGCCCAGTCGTAACAGACGCCTCTCTTTCTCAAGTGTAAGCTAAGAGCCAGACAGTAGAGCTTTTGTTAAGAAGCAGTACTGTAGCTGTGAAGTGCAGAATAAGCAGGTGGAGTCTGTTTTTATGTTCCAAACACCTTTTCACACTTTTTGGTTGTTGTCTTTTGGTTTCTTTACAAAATATCCCCCCAAATGTTGTCCAGTTGCTTCCAGCTAGATCCCCACTTCCTTCCCACCCTTCTGTAATCAGGATTTGTTTGGTTTTCAACCAGGGTTTTTTAAAGCGTAAAACAGGCAATCAAATAGAAAAGTAATACAATTATGAGAGAAGCACACCATCGGGGGGTTAAAACAAGAAGATCTGTACCTATTTTGTATATGTATAATAATTTGAGATGTTTTTAATTATTTTGAATGCTGAAATAAAGCATGTTAAGTGGTCGACCTTATGTTTGTCAGAAGTGATCTTGACTCGTCCCTGACTGCCCAATGGACTTGAATGAAGCACAGCTTGCACCTGTTACAGTTGTTTTTACTAAAAGGAAAGATTAAAGAAAATATCAGAAATGTCTGCTACATTTTTTGGTGCTTTTTTTTTCATGGTGTTTTTGCTAAATTACTGAGAAATCCATAACCAACAGGACGTAAACTCATGCAAAATAACAAAGTCAGCATGTTAGAAAGAAATACTGCATGTTCTGATGCTTGCGTGTACTAACCTTGTGCAGCCTTGAGTCGCTTATGTTGCATCTTAAAATTATTGCACTCCAAGATGATCTGGATCATATTCCATCGATAATCCAAATTGGTGAAAATTCAGATCAAGACTGGTTGTTGGTTGATGCTCCAAACTCCACATCTGTTGAAATCGTCGGTCATCTGAGCTGTTGAGGATAATATAATCCGCAGGCAGAGAATTCCATTGACTTGAAAGCTGAGAGAGATGTTGCTCTAAACATAGCCTATTTATTGATTTTAAATATTTAAATACCAAGTATTTAAAAGTAGAGATTTTTGTGGAGCTCAAACTGAGAACCAACCTATTGCTGCAGTGTGCAGTGAAATGCTAAAGGTGGTAGGTGGTGAAGGTGGTAGTCCTGTAGGATACAACAGGGCCATTGTATCATAAGGTATGCGGAGGCTTCCGTAGTGGGGGGCTTGAATATCTAGAACGCTAACTGGATCCATGCACTCACTTTCACTTTTAAACACTGAAATTCTTTGGGGAAAGGGGAAAACTTTGCAAACCTAACTGAAGTTAAATAGTAGGCTTTATTTAAAGAGTAGCTAGCTAAAGATTATGATAAAAATGTGTTGAATTCAGTAGCATATGAATGATTGGGAGCACTGTTGCACAGCCAACATCTAAATTATTAATTAAATCGAAAAAAAAAAAACTTTTAGTGCTAAATTCACTAAAAATCACGTAGGCTATGTTAAATATTAAATTCCCAAAAAAATGCATGTGGTGCACATTTTACATGGTAAAACTATTTTTTTTATAAAACAGCAGGAGTTAGTTTAGATGAGCAAGAAATGCATAAAGTTAGCTGAATTTGGAAAAAAACTCCCATGATTAAATTCTCGAATGATGTTGTACTCTAAAATCTTGAATTAACGATACTGCATACTTTCATGTTGGTTCTGTTCTGTTTACCTTAAGGGGGGTTATTGCTGCTCTCTCCATAGCACGTCATCGCAGTACACAAAATCCAGGGGGCGGAGTCGGATCAAGATCTGAGGGGTGGAGTTGGGTAGGTTTAGGGGTGGGTTTAGCGATCAGGGGGTGGAGTTGGGTAGGTTTAGTGGTGAAAATTGAATGGCTAACTTTTTATGCAAACGAACACAGACTGTAGGTAGCCCTCTCTGTGCCCTCTACTGGATCAAGTAGTTACAGTAGTCGATAAAAAACAGATCCTCAGTAAGACTTAAGAGCTTTGGAGTTAACTAAGCTAATATTTAATTACTAGAAATTTCTCACTAGAAATGAAAACGTTGTTCAAAGACGTAGTACAAACTGACCACAAACCGCAATTTTCAGTCAGACGCTTATTATTTTTAGCACACTTGTCACAGAATGGAAAGCACAGGATTGTGGGATATTTTGCGAAAGATACATCTATGCTGACTTCAAAAATCGATCAGTTAAGGACTATAGCCTATGAGACAGGAAGTGAAGCTAACATTGGATTCGGACGTACCTTGATGCCTTCCAAGCTTGGAATGCGGCCTCCGAAGTCCGAAGGCAGCATTTTTAAGTTTTCAGACACAGCCAAGTCATGGAAATGTGATATGAAGGTAAAATAGTGCCTAAAAGATTACTTGCGCCGGGTAAGATTTGTGAAAGAGTACATAAGATTGCAAGCGTAAAATAAATTTGCATGCGCAAAGGAAGATTTGCAAAGGTGTAAATTAATCGCCCTGCAACAAGTGTAAAGAAAAAAATATTTGCAACATTTAGGCTAATTGCTATTCGTAAGTGTAATTCATGTATTTTGAAGCTGCAGCTTCATGGTAACGCAAAATAAATAGGATCTGTAGTCCTATTCTTCAGACTTTCATTTTTCCACGCTTACACTTTTGGCACGGTTTTTGCGCACAAATGTGGAGCAGTTCAGTATACAGAAGTGGCACCCTGTGATCTCTTTTGAGTCTGATCAATGTCAAACAAACAATAGTTAGTGTGATCCGATTTCAATGAACACACTTATGCATAAAAGCCCAGTGCAGTTGGAGTGTGTGTGTTCGTTATGTGAGTAGTGAGATTAGTAGTCTATCAGAGTAAATATGTGTCACCAGCAGGCAATATGGAGGTGTTACTGGGGCAAACCACACAGATGTTAGCAAAAAAGACTTCAGCGTTCAGCTGTTCTGAGTCCCTGAGGAAGTCTCAATCATCTGCTCCTCCTGCTGCTCTGCTGTCACAGGAACGTAATGAGAGAGTCACATTTCTCTATACAGTAACTTTTAATTAACAGATTTCATAAATAGTATGTATATTCAGGTTTTCTAATGGTATTTCACTTAAAAAAGAAATCATGTTTTTTTTATTGTTTTTTTTTTTAGATAAGTTTGTCATCTACAAAATAAACTGATAATGTGGGTCATTGCCAATCCAAAATATTTAAAAAAAAAAAGTCATATTGTAGTCAAATAATATGTGTTCGTTGGCCAGCTCATAGCTCCCGTACACGATTCCTGGCCTACAAACAAGATTGTCACAGATGATCTGTCTATCTTTTGTGCATACAGTGTGCAACATCATGGGCTGAGTAAAAATCTTCTTTATCCCATAATTCAAACTTCTTTGCAGCAGCATGTCAAATTTCAATGCAAATGGAGCTGAAAAGGCTGTCCCACTTCATCTTCAGTCCATATTCATAGCCCACAGACACGGTTTCCACAGTCACAGAGAATGGAAGTGTAACAAAGACTCCCCAGGGTGTGGGATTCCATACCGCTGTCCTGGATACAGTCTGGATAATGGTTAGGGATATTCTGAACGTCTAAAACTCCCCACACGATGTCGCTCTCTACACACCAGCATTTGCCCACGATCAGAAAGAGGGCCACATGTCGCTGAAGTGGGTCAGTGTGTCTTTCTAGTAGGCATTGCAGTGGTTTGTTTTAGTTTTAGAGATTCAAAGGATACAGTAGGCCTACATATATCTGCATCCATCTCTGTCTGTCTGTCTGTTTATCTCGTCAGAATGTAGCATATTGCCAGGGTTTGTCAGCAGTTTTCATTACATTGAAAGCATGTATATTCATGAAACAGAACATAGGTCGAAATAACGTTAAGACATGGAAAAGTAAATAAAGGAAGGAACAAGGAAAAAATAAAATAAAATAGGGCGAATTCACATTTATATGGAATATATACCACATTTAAAGAAGTATAGCCTACATCTATTTATAGTCAGAAAAATAAAGAACATATATGTAATATTACAATTAATATTTATTAATGTTAAACATAATATTTAAAGAAAAAGAAATACAGGAAAGGAGTTTATTAAAATGGGATGTAGCTAATATGGACTACACATGCTTGCCTATGATTTGTAAAATATTTGCTTCTGCCTAGCGTAGCCTACTGACTGTAATAGGCTACTTTCTATTCTGCTGCGGTGTAATATTGTTGTGCAAGTTACCGGTGTATATCATATTGTATTATGCTTAAAAGGTTCAAATAACCTGCGATGCTTATGAAGAGGAGAGAATGGCATAAGCGGAGAGAGAGAGAGAAAGAGAGAGAGAGAGAGCAAGAGAGCAAGAGAGAGAGGAGGGGGCATGCGCGTCACACGCTCGTGGGGGGAAATCAAGAGGGCGAAAACGGCTTGTGGACACAATGGATTTGCGAACCAATGGACTTTGCGTTGATTAAAGGACAGAGTCTTCGATGAACACGAGAAACAAGGTACGTTCGGTTTTTTGAGAAGAGCGCGGCACGTTGTATGTTGCGCTTTTCCTCGTTTTATTTGATTCTAACGGTAGAACCGTTATTTGGACGGTAGAGGATGCAGGAAGTCGAGACATCATTGCAGAGAGAGAGAGAGCGGCCCGCTCCGCAGGGTCCTAATGTGATGTTTTGACAGGCTGCAACCTCAATCTTGACACTCCTTCAACACAATCAGCGGCGCAGAACATATTTTATAGTTTACCATATTAATCAGCGATTTGGTTGGTCTTGCACACTAGGAACCTCCCGATCTAAGCGAAATTAAAACGACAGCTGATGTTTCGGCGCCCGAAGGCTGGTTGTTTCATGCTGCCAAGATAAGTAATCTACTGGCATCAGCAGCAGCATGGGATCACAACAAAGCCTGCCTGTCCATGCCAGTATGCATGGTATTTCCCAAGGATTTGTGCACCGTTAAATATATATCAAATGACTTGAAATGGTCTCATGTTCTTGTGCCTCTGTTTACGGTTTCGTTCATGATCTGACTTCCTTTATCTGACAGAAAGATCAATTTGACATCTACAGAGATCCAACCCTGTTGGAGCTGCGTTTTGTAACATGGTAGCTGGCTTCTAGTTGGTAATTTTCTTGTTTAAGATGATTTTTTTTTTCTATAAAAAACACGTTGAGGTCGTTTGTTGCTGGTTTAAGATGATCTGTCATCTAATCACAATCTTAGGCCATATCTAGAACTTAGAACCATGTTCTAAAGCACAGCTGCCAGTCTTTTTAAATACTGTTGTCTGCCTAAATGAATAGTTTATATTTATGGAAACAATGAAAGCATTGCTATGTGAGATGTGGGCTAAACTTGAAAGTACTTCTCAAAGAAATTAGAGTACGGAAGTGTTTCGCATCAGTGCGTACCCGTTTCCTTTACAGCGTTTGATATTGTTCAAATTTGTATTGAGCGTTTATTTATTTATTTACTTGTTTTGTTCTAAATTAAAATTAGTCTTCTATATTCATTTACTCCCGTTTTAGTGTAATTTAAAAGTAAGAGGTGTCTTGAGAATGTGTCTTTTCTGGCTGTATGACCCTGAGGCATCTGTGTGGCCATGGGAGAGCTGTCAATGAATACTAAAAAAAACACATTATGGTACTAAACATGTAGGTGTTTGCAGTGAGCATCTACTGTTTATGGTATTTGTGGCCCCACTGAGTTGTAAAACATATGTTGGCATTTAAAATACACTTTAAATAAATGAATGCCATTGCATTAGATGCAAATAAGAAAACCAGGTCTCCTTCATCTATTTACTTTATGTTTAAACTTGAGTTCTGAGAACAGGCCTAGCATAATTTGTCTGCAGATGTCACATTTAATATTTTACATTTCATTTTGTTTTAATCCAAATCCACTTAGGCTACATGAGAAAAAAAAAACGTACAAATGACTTATAAAGCGATTTAGCCTAATTCATTCATCCCATAATTTTTAATCTAATAATACAATGAAGTTCACACATTTATAAGTGTGGATTTGGTGTTTAAAGGGCCACCCTTTATAGATTTATATTCTGATAAAATATGTCATTTATCTTTGTCTTATTCATACTTTCTACTTTCTTCTATTTTTTGGCTGATGATGGACTGATCCTGATCGTTGCCTCTACTTATTCATTCAATAAGGAGGAGAAGCAGAAGGCTATGCTGTTTCTACTTGTCTTTACTGCTGTTTGATTAACCATGATGAAGACTGAACCCCCATCTGCAGCCAGCGGCAATACTAGCACCACCCTTGTAGCAAGAAGTGCATCGCCGCACAGGAATGCCTATGAGGCTGGAATTCAATCTCTCAAGCCGGTAAAAGATTCCAGTGCTGCTAACGGGGAGGATGGGAAACCTCGACCACAGGGCCGGGGCCGCAGGTACGGCTCCAATGTGCATCGCATCAAGAACATGTTTATGCAGATGGGTTCTCCCGGGGATGAAGAGGATCCGTCGAAGGCCAAAGCCCCAGACCAGTCGATCCGACTATCCCTTCCCAGAGCAAGCAGTCTAAATGAGAATGTGGATCACAGTGCACTGCTCAAACTCGGCGGGACCGTGTCAGAGCGGGTTAGCCGCTTCGATGGAAAGACTGATGGTAGCGGATCCCGTGGATCAACCACAGGCATCTCCAAGCTGCAGGAGACACGGAAGATATTTGAACAACGTCACATGCAGGAGAAGCAGGCGGCGACTAATCGAATCCTGTTAAAGAAAGAGCGGGCGTCAGGGTTCCAAGACAGTCGTCTGGACGTGGTGGTTCGCTTCAATGGCAGCACTGAGTCATTGGACAGGCTGGATGCAGGCGACTGTCCCGCAGATGCAGTGTCCCCTACGGTCAGCCAGCTGAGCGCAGTATTTGAAAGAGTAGACCAGCGCAACAACCTTCACCGACCATCCTCAACCTCCCCGCTGCCTTCTACCCCGGCCAAGGTGGAAGAAATCAACTCCAAAGTCACCACCACCACCAGAAAGCCACGAGCCTTCTCTCCAACAGAAAATCAAGAGGAGGGAGCTCAGCGCATAGACCAAGAAGCTGCACCTGGGAGTCCGAAGAGTAGAACAAGCATCCAACCTGGTGGACCCAATAGCAAACCATCCAAGGACGTGGCTTCTGACAGTGCTGGCACAGTTTTCGATACGTCCAGGTCAGAGGAGATCCAGAAAGCATCAAGCAATGATTCCATACCAGCACCGGATGCAGGGAGCAGACTGGTACAGGCGGATGTCCACGCCTCTCTGGAAAACGGGGAGGCCACCAAAAGCCATGAGCCCTCAGAACAAAGAGAGGAAATTGGACAGGTCTGTGCTGAGGAGGAATCCCACAGAGAGGATATCTCAGAAGCAGATCTAGTGGACATCAGCGCATACAGCGGGATCGGAGAGGACTCTGGTGGAAGTCAGCTGGATGAAGATGAGGAGGCTGAGGAAGATGAAGCTTATGAACCTGAATCCAGCTCTTCAGAAATCCCTGGGTTGCCTGTAGAAGATGAACCACCCCCCAGCAGGAAGATTTGTTTCAGTACAAGCCCCATCAAGGTAAGTGCCTAAAATGTGTGAAAGCAAGGACGCGTTGTTTAATAAATTGAATGCACCTTAAAAGCTGTGGGCACGGTTTCAATTTTAGGCTTTCTGGGGTAAATTATGATAGCTTGTGGCCACCATTTTTAATGAATAATGTGGATTGGCAGGGTTTGGATGGCTGCAGGAGTAGAACATTTCAAGCTAGTCTTTGAAGATTGCATTTCTTTGGGGAATTACGCCTAAAAGTGTTTGTTATTGGTGTGACGCACAAATAGTAGCCTTTGTCTCCTTAAATGTTCAGAAACAGATTCTCAATGAAGGGAGGACTGCTTGGCTTGCAGAGTCACCTCCGGGCACCGTCAGCACTGTGATATAGCATACGCATGCCACTAGCCTTGCTGACGGCCCACTTCTGCTGGTTTAAGAGCTCTCTCTCTCTCTCGCTGGCTGTTTTCAGACTGCATGGTTAGTCAGGTGCTGCACAATGTTTTTAGCAAGAGTCACATGGTTGTGGTCCCCTGTTTTGGTGACTTTTACATCTGAATTTGTATTCTTGAGACAATGGGACATTCACATGATGACCAACACTATCAGAGCGTCATCCCTTCAAACTGTTCATGAGCTCAACAAAGGGATAAGTTGTGTTTTGCGCTTCAAGACATGCAACCGCTACCAGAACGGTCAGGTACTTTGCTCTTCAGGTGCTAGATTCACAGTATGGGAATGGCCAGCTCCTAGTGAAAGCATACCGAAGGGATGCTAAATCTAAAGTGAATACTGTGTGTAATCTCACTGACGTCAAGGGGATTTTATACCAGGGGGTTTGGCTTGTGTTGCAAAACTGTGGCTGTCACGGCCCCTTTTTTTGTTCCTAGTGTAGGAATAACATACTTTACAGCAGAACCACGATAAGTATAGTAGCAGCTGAAATGCTTGCTTTTTTTAACCTCATTTGACTGCATTTTGACCTTTTCATTGCAGATATTCAATA
Organism: Pimephales promelas; assembly: GCF_988280905.1. Taxonomy (NCBI): domain Eukaryota; kingdom Metazoa; phylum Chordata; class Actinopteri; order Cypriniformes; family Leuciscidae; genus Pimephales; species Pimephales promelas. Next base: position 17,452,868 of record NC_142771.1, on the reverse strand, counting down.
AAAATCATGTTGGAACACCTGTAAACACCAGCTCTCTAAAGCCTGTTTGCTTGTCAAGTCTTAAACATTTTCCCTTTTTTCACCATCTTCCTCTTTTTCCTCTCAGTTAGACTAAAAGCTCTTGTATCTGTTGATCACAGCCTCATTAGTTTTCTGCTCTGATCATTATTGATATATTAACCTAAAGAGGATCAGAGATCAGAGGGTACTTTTATGTAATATTTTTTTGCAATACCTGCAATAGATTATATCTAGATAATATAAAATCAAGCATACAGTGCTAGATATTGCAATACTAAACTTTACATTTCACAGTTATTATTAGTCATCACTTTTAAGCTTATCAGTTGTGTAATATTTTTACATTTGTGAAATGTTCTGTATGAAACCTTAGCTAATGCACAGGCATTCATACACATGTATCGAGTGCAAGTGTCCAAATTTGGGACCACTGTATCTCACTCTGTCTGTGAGGGAAAGGAATGAAATATCTTTCGGAAACCATCTGTGTCTGTCTGCTGTGGCTTACATGTTAACATGTTACATGTTGTTGAATGTTTGCTTGCATGAATAGGCCTTGTCATTGTTCATTGTACCATCTGTAATCTCGTTGTTAGTTAGTGTTCACATCTAGTTCATAGATTGGCCTTATTATTAAGTGTTTTGTGAGTCCAGAGTCGTGGACAAACTCTCTTATCCTCTCAAAGACAGGAAGAGCAACTGCAATTTTAGGGCAGGGAGTTGTTGGTAGAAGTTGACCTCACTTTTGGAGGTGATCTAAGACTGGTACCAGTTCATTTCAGGAGTGGGAAGCTCTGGGTTTAGATGCAATCAAACCCTAAAACAGTGTAGAAAGTGAAAGGTTTAATTTATGCATAACTTTAGGTGGGAATAAAATCAGTACAATGGAATGGATATTCAAGTTTGCAAGTTTTTTATATATATATATATATTTTTTTTTCAAGTAAATCCTACACGTTTCATTTTACTACAGTTTGCAAATACCCTACATCAAAGTGTACAGGTCAGTTTTTCAGGTCAGGAAGAAGAAATGCCAGAAGAGTAATCCACCACAGAGTAACTTTGCACTTATGTGTTGCCGTTTAACAGCAGGAATACACTTGTATTTGGACTCTGTCTCAGCTGGCATATGTTTGCTTTAGCAGCTCACAACCTCAACACATTGTGTCCATTCCTGCTGCTAAAAATAGTTGCGTTCTCTTCACTTTCACATAATCCTGAAAGTCTTACACCCTTGGCCTTGCACTACAGGTGGTGATAGAGCTGAAGGTAGCACTGATTCCAGGCAATAACATAGGGGATAATAGAGCTGTGTGTTGTCGTTGCTGAATGAGGCCGTTATTATCAGGCTGCAGCAGGAAACTGACAAAAAAAGGAAATGCTCCCTTAAAGGGGCAGTGCAGGTTTTTTAAATGAGAGACTGAAACCCATTGACGCATCAGATCGGTTGCCATCCGTGAGGGATGTTGAGTTGCTTTTGTTAGTGCCAAACTATGCCTAAATGAATCTAGCATGGCATCATAGCTTTTTTGTTCTTGTGGCAGAACTGATGCATCATTCCACGGTATCTGAAGAATGATGTCAAAAGCTGCTGGGTAATCAATAGGGTTGAGCTGCAGTATACGTCACATATTTACAATATATTTATTGTTTTATCTTTTTAATCATCATCAGTGATTATTTGAATCATAACTTAAATGCTTTAAAAGTATTCAATAGTAATGTTTTGGTGAAAATTATGCTGTTTTGGTGCATTTGAATAAAAATGATAAATTTAGTGAATAACAATGCTGAATTTTGATTAAATTTAGAATTTTTGATTTTTGAACATTTTGAAAACTTTTTTTATACTTTTTTCATTAAAAGATATTGAATCCCTTTAAAGAATTTCAGTTTTATTGATTTACTTTTATTGATTTTATAAAGATATAGGATTTTGTTTTATTTTTATTTATTGCCATTGCTTTGTCATTTTCAATATCATTTGTTTTTTTTACTCACATTTTACAAGCAAATAGCCCCTGCCTTATATATTCACAATTAGTAATTAGTAGTTTATGTTTCATTTTATTTCAATTAACAAAATGCTTTTAATAGTTTTTGTTAACAATAATAACACTGTTTTCAGTACAAATACATAAAGACTGAATATAATCAAAAGGCTGAAAAATATAGAATTTTCTTGTTTAGCTACAGTATCGCTTAGCCAGCCCTGTCTATATGCACGATACATTGGCATTTTAGAAACATCCAGCATGTTTTCAGTTAAATGTCATATGCATGAGTTGTTTATATGTCATTTGTCTGTTTTAGCCTTTGAGGTTACCAAACAGGACAGGCAGTTTGCCATAAATAACCTCCAACCTTCCCATTAGAACGCTGATATATTGCGATCCACTCGTGTCGAGTACATTGAGAAAGACAGACAGAGACATTGTTAGGCAAGCTGAATGATATACTGAAAAGCGGGGTGGACTGTTTAAATCCTATTGAGGGCCTTTGGCTAGCTTTTAGGTGAGGTTATTGATTGATGTATGGCCTCATTTTGTTAAACAGTTCTTGCTGCCCATCCCCTCAGTCAGTGGCTGGCTAGTACTGCACACAGTCAGATCGTGGACATACGATCTGTGGGCAAAAGGATATAAAGACCCTATGAAATAAGTTAATTGCTATGGTGATTAAGGACCTCTTCATGTTCCTGCCATTTTCTGGTTGTTTTTCTTAGTTAGGAAGCAAGAGTATTAACAAAAGCTTTTGCAGTGGAAAAAACATTAAAGAAAACAGCTTCCACTGCAACATTTTGGACCAATGGACCATGCAGATTTGGTCAGCTATTGTGAGAATGATGTGACATGATTATTCAACATTTTTAGCTGAAGATGGGATCAAAAGGGGAGAAGAATGTAAGAAAATATGTGATATGGATCACTGTTTTAAAGCATTTTTACTAAAGCTCATTATAGGAAAAGGAATCCTTTTGGATTTCAGATTGTGAATGATTGTATTGATGTATTGATTGTATTAACGCCTCCAGGCCAATCCCAAGCGGTGTAAAATGAGGTTAGACTGCTGCATCATATGTTGAACTGCAGTCAGACAAATATGAATTGATGGCCAATATTCAAATCTGACTTTAATTAAAGAATGAAAGGTTAGCCAATATCAAGAAATGCACTTAATTGGATGTGACACAGACAACTTTGTCATTGATGTTTTATATTTTCAGCATGTTGGTAGATTCAAGCCAACATCTAGTCTTTTTGTGATGGAGTTAAGACGACATATCAGGGTTTTATTATCATTTGCATTGCACCGTCTTGTGCTGAGGTAACAGATTACATGTAATCTGGATAATGAAGTAATTGGAAATAATGAAGTACTTGTAATTAGGTTACTTCATTGATTACATATTATTATTCACATTCTTTCACAAGCCCCATTATCCTATTCAATTCAGTGTGAAAAACGAGTCATTTAAAAGTAATCCGATTATATCACCTCAAATGTGTGGTTCTAATTTTTTTATTTTATCATGTAGTTTGGAATCAGCAAAAGGCTAAAATTGGCAAGTAATCTATCAGCATTGGCTGCAGTTATTTAATGCATACATGTGCATGACACATTAAAAGATCAGCACTTAACCTCAAAGCTTTGGTAACAGATCTAAAAGCATTGGCGTCAAATCAGGGGAAAATCTGTTGTTTCCTCCATTGATTTTCTCTCTCTAGTCTGATTGATTCTTTGTGGTGTTTCTGAATGGCCTGTCGTCAGTTATTTTTGCTCCTGGGGAGAGATGGACAGGTTCCAAAAGGAGGTCAGAGGTGCTTCTGTCTTGTCAGATTTTTTGTCTGTCTTTTAAAATGTCCTCTTGCTCTAAGACAATATTTAGCTGGCCTCACATGCTATGAGCCATTAAGTGATGTTTATCTTTTTATGATAGAGCTCCATCAGCTTTACATCTTAAAAACCTCTTTCATTTAGATTGTCTTTAATGAGACGTACATTACATCTGGAATAATAGCTTTATTGGATGACTAGAGGTATCAGATTGCATAATAGTTATAATAATGGACTGTGCAAAAGGTCTCTCTGTAGCTCTGTTTGCTATGATGACAAAAATGATGACAAATTACTGTATATGCCTTATGCCTTTAAACTGGTACTGATATAAAGCATTATTGGTTTTTATAACCAATACTTTACTGACATTTTAAAATGTACCTTTATTTTATTTAAATAATAAGCTAATAGCATTTATCCAAAGCCACTTACGCACATTACACAAGTAATTTATCATAAGAGCAATATTTGCAGTACACAATGCCAAGTTTTTATTATAAAGATAGCACACGATCTAAAGCAAAAGTAATGCAGAAACCATTTTAAATGACTTTTTTGCTTTATAAGCTGAGATAAATTAATAATAATTAGGCTGTAAAAATACATACATAATATTATGCAATGTAAATATTTATAATACTGGCTAATGATAGGATGCCATTATATTTGTATACAGTAATGTCACATAAAAACACAAACAATGCACAATGTGAAAGCACAAATATCTGTATCCAAAGTGACTTGTTAGTACACTTATAATGACAAGATTTTGGTAAACCTCACATTGCTGATGTTAAATCTTTCAGTTTCCAGCTCAAAACTTTAACCATTAGGTCAGACCTTAAGTCTTTCAGTGTAAAAATTATTTGCGTAAGCAAGCTTAATACAACAATGTAACATAAACGCTTAGTAGTCCTTAAAGGCAATTGCGTTCGTTGTTGCTTGCTTGAGTCAACCTAAGCTCTGAAATAAAACTATGTGGTTTGACACTATTTCAGCTGTAATTTCATCATAATTATCTCAGATGTTTTCGGTATGGAATGTGTCCCGCTCTGAATCTGAGCTCTCTTTGTTACAGAGCAGCAAAACAAATGGATGAAGCACTGGCCAGTGTCTTTTTTTATTCGTTTAGGACATTAACTAGATAGAAGCAGCATTCTTTTGGTGGTGTTTTGACTGAGTTGAGTGGGACGGAGTTATTTTGTGTTGTTTGAGAGTCAAAGTCTTTGACTTTCTTGGTGTTTAATGCACCTTTAGCCACTTCTAGTTCCATCCTGGGTAAGAAATGCCAGCCGAGGCAGCAAGCAGCTTTTTTTCCCCCCTCTGTGTGGGAGAGCAGAACGTCAGCCCTTGGACAACTCACAGGGAGTCTGTTGTAGAAAGGTTGCCAGGGTCACGCTGGAATGCCCAACGCACTCATTTACTTCTTTCATTCTTTCTTGTTGCTGCCGTTACTCTTTAGCAATCTTCTTTTTGGAGCGCTTGCTGTCTGGAGAGAGAGAAACGGGCTACACTGAAGCCTCTGTTCTCCACTTCTCCATCGCTCTCACATTATATCACAGAGCCCTTTTCCGTTAATACTCTCTCTATTGAGCTCTCACACACATCTGCCTTCCAAAGAAGTTTGTAATATCTGAAGAAAGCTGTCTGCATTCCTAATCGTATCAATGTCAATTGTTTGGTTCAAGCATTCAATTTGAAAACTTCAGCTTTTGCTCACAGAATCCGTTCAGCTGTAACAAGCTGCAGGGCCTAGCAGGACCATGTTGATCAGCCAAACTTTGCCCTCCTCCTTTTTTATAGGGGTCATAAAAGAGCTCAACGTGCTAGAAAAACACACTGGATCTCAAAACATCATCCCCAGTCCAACAAGATCATTTAATGAAACAACAACTCGCTCTGAAGTTAGCAACCACAGCAACTGGCTGACGAGAAACGCCTTATTTTACATTTTAAATAAGATCCCTGGGCATTTCAGTCCAATGCATAAAACCGTTAAGTGCAGATTGTTTTGTGAATTCATCACATTGTAATGTGCAATTTTGCAGAGGATAAGGGGGTTAAATTATTAGACATGAAAGCACTGGAGCTGGAGTACAGACAATGTTATTGGGGATTTTGTGTGATTTGGGCACTTAAAGGTGCTGTATAGCATCTACACTGTAAAAAATATTTGTAGTTTTTACAGAGAAAATACTGTAAAAATGCTGCGATACAAATCTTTGTGAACTGTAATACACCTTACCGGTGTAAATAATTTAACATCATATTGTAATTCCTCACCATATGTAATATGTCCAAACTATGAATTGAAAACCAGTATATTCCCAGTACAGTAGATTCATCATATGGAACCACCTGTATTATTATGGTAGTTATCAGTACATCAGGTACCTGGCAGATGTTTATAAGTTATAAAATATACAGTCACCAATATGCCAGAAAACATTGCCACTGAATTTTTTACAGCGAGTTTCTGGCTCTCACAGCTGCTGTTTTTTAATGTAATTTAGAAGATATTTTTTTACCGTGTATAAAGGTCAATGAAAACTACAATACTACTGTTTTTAGCACACACACTTTTTTATTAATATTATACGTGGACCTCAGGGGAGAAAAAAATATTTAAAAATGTGATACGACCCTTTTTAGAAACACTATATCTCACCCGTTGACTTCATAATCTTGTATACTGTTTTTCTATCTTTAATTGGTGGTTGCAGGGCTGGGCTTGCTTTCCACATTATTCATGCATGATCTTGAATCTTCAGATCATGTTTCTCTAAATGTTTCAGCAATACGGATCGTACTCTGTGGTCCTCCCTTTCTGCCACTTCTTTTTGCTCTGATAACGGATCCGCAAATGGGTATTCCCGAACGCTGCAGCGAAGGGACCTGAGGTGGTGGTAGTCACGGAGCCAGAGTTGCTTTTTCATCTCCGTTTTCATATTAAACCCATTTGTTGTGCACACATCTTGACAGCACCACTGCAGATTCGGTCTGCAGCGTTGGCTGCTGTCAATACTTAAAGGGACAGTTCACCAAATAAACATACTCGATCATTTATTCATCCTTGTGGTGTTCAAAACCAATAATGAATGATTTCTGAGGGATCATGTGACACTGAAAACTAGAGTAATGGTGCTGAAAATTCAGCTTTGCCATCAGAGGAATAAATGACCTTTTAAAATAAATTCAAATAGCAAACAGTATTTCACAACATTTAAGGATTTACTGTATTTTTGATCTAGAAAATGTTCCCTTGATGAGAATTAGGAATTTCTTTCAAATACATTTAAAAATCTTACCAACCCCAAACTTTTGAATGGTATTACAATTAGGTTTCAGAACAACATTTGAGAGAGTAAATGATGACAGATTTTAGGATGAGCTATCCCTTTAAATGTTGTCTGGATGTCCTGTGATATGATGTTCCCGAAACAGATTGGCTACTGACACAAGCCATTAAAACGTGTCGTGGAGTTAATCACAAAGGCTTTAGTCGTTCAGTCCCGAGAGACTGCATTCCAACGCTCTGAATAGCAAGTCCTGATGTCGAGAGACTGTAATACAATTAGTTAAGTTTGTGTGTTTGTGCTAGAAAATAACAGCTGGTCAGTCCCTAGATCAATATTAAGGTATATAAGGTATAATAGCCATTGTGGCTTGGACAGGAAGCCCTGAGTGTGTGTGTGAGAGAGAGAGAATGATTGTTTTTCCTTCATCTGGTGAGCCTATTCATTTCACACTTCAAAGACACTTGAAACACCCACTGTCCCATTTTACAGACTCATAACAAGTACAGTGCTGACTTTTTAATCGAATCAAAAAACATACATGTATCTCAGAATGTTTGGTGTTGGGTTAGTGCCCATCAAAAAACCCTTCTCTTAAAGGGATGGTTCACCTAAAAATGGAAATTCTCACTGGCATCTGAAATCAAGTATAGTATGCGAAAAACAGTATGGCAACAGATTAGTATGTCCGAATGCATTGTATTCGAAAAACAGTAGGCGAAAAGTCCCCTTATTACCTACTTAGATAGTAGAGTAGATTCGGATAGACTAAATAGATTTGGAAAATACTATTCCATGAGGCCAGGGAAAGGATTTATGAATCCATTCACCTCCTTGCTAAGTGACAAGGTGGATGAAAGTTACCTCTTCATTTAATCAAAGGAGGGCGATATGTGTTGTATCGATGAGTATTGCATGACGTATTAGATGGAGTTTTGGTTCCTTGCCACTGTTGCATGGGGACATTTAATATTCAACAATATTATTGATCTGTGTTGTATTATTTTCATGTTATTACTGTGAAGCTGCTTTGATACAATCTGTATTGTAAAAAGCGCTATATAAATAAAGGTGACTTGACTTGACTGACATGACGTCTTATCTCATACTAGAGGACATGTGAAATGAAAAATGGCAGTAGGAGAGTATCTACTGATATACAACCTGCACCATCGTGTATAAATGTATTGAGTTGAAAAAGCAAACAAAATTTGCAATAGTTATCGAATCGTAAAGCTTGTAGAATCACAATTCTTATATCGTATCGGTACCCAAGTATCGTGACCAAATCGGGAGAAAGGTGTTCCATCCCAGACCTTCTAACCACATTCAGTCTATATAGAACATACTTTTCTAATGGTCGCAAAGTACAAATTCAGATGTAAGCCTAGTACCTACGTGATTTCGGACACACCATCTGTCATGATTTAATCACTCTCATCATCTTCTAAACCTGTGTTTTTGTCCATACAATGAGTCAATTGGGTCCAATGCTGCTCTTCAAAATATCTTGTGTATTCCACAGAAGAAAGAATGTCATACACATTTGAAATGACTTCAGGGTGTGTAAATCAGTACTGAATTGTCATTTTCAGATTTTATTTTCTATTTAAATAATAATTAAAAAAAACTTTTAAATCAAACTAAAGCATTAGTTTATCTTTTTGAGATGTCATGTAAACATTTTAGTCCAAAGAACATGTTTTTAGCTCTTCATCCATGTCAAATCGCCCATAATGCCTTAAGTCACAGACTGAAAGCAAACGGTAAAGAAGAGGTCAAATGTCCTCAGGACTCACAGCCTTTGGTGGGATTAAACCAACAGGTTGATTCTTAAGGATTAGCTGTGTGTCTTGTGAGATTAGAGAAGTGCAACATGTAGGCTACACTACAAAAACATTTGACTGTTTCATGTTTACACAGATTTATATACAGTATATAATTATATATTAGAGACACTACTGCTCTATTTATTTATTTTTTAATGATATAAGAAACGTTTTTTGAGCAGCAGATCGAATTCCTATTTTTGTCCTCCACCTCCCCAGCACCACCTGTCTAGATCTGCTACGGGGGTCTTCCTCTCTCTCGATGTTCTGACCATTTCAAAATAAAAGGCCAATAATTCAATTAATGTTCAATTATATGAATATAAAACACAATATTTACTTCTAAAGCCACTGTTTGTATTGTTTTTTCAATCAGTTACAAAAATGTAAAGTCTTTGAATTGTCTTTATTGCAGGGTTTTTCATAGCATATATCGACATGCAAATAATTCAGCTAATTAATCAGCATAATTTGATTTGTCTGATTGACAGCTGTGGTTACGTTTGCCAACAGACCTTAGTAGGAAGATCGCCGGTGTCTTTTAATTTGTTTGTATGTTCAGATGTGAAAAAGCTGAGGGTTTGAGGGTTTTGTGTTGTTCTGTTCTCTACGTCTCTTAACCTAACTGCACTGGAAAGCTTTTAAAGCTGCTTGTGTACTATTGGTGCTTACACATTGCACCAATATAGCAACCTATATAACTATTAGTCATACACACTGCTCGAGCCAAATTCATTTCAACAACAGTTGTTCACACATGACCTCTAAATGGAAAAATGTAATTAAATTTGCTGCAGAGGCGCATACATACTGTCACATTTGCCCTCAAACAAATATATGTGACCTCTCAATTCTGTCATAGCTGAGAAAGGAGAGCTGTAGTCAGGCCCTGGGTCTCTTTTTCTCGATGGATGAATGCATGTCTATATTTTAATGATGTTTGAATATTTTTTGTATTAAAAAAAATGCTTGAATTTTGACATGTTTGCTGTAGGAAAATGGGGGTACCCATTAAATTAAATTAAATTAAATTAAATTAAATTAAATAACATGAAGAAAGAAATTCTTATCTTGGTTGAGTTTGAGCTGCTGCAATTTGTGCAAACAAAGCCAAACTAAATATAATGACACTTGGGCTGAAATGCAGAACATTGTCTGATGATGTAAGATACACGTTGATGGATCTATTGATTAGTTGATTGATTGGTTTCTCTTTAATGCCACTCTGAATCAATAGCACACAAATGGGTGTTTTGGCAATGTATAGATTTAATGCCATTTTAGGTCCTTGAGTGGTGAGTGAGTTTTTAACTGGTTAAATTAAGGTTACTACAACCTAGGGGTTGCACTGACTATTCGACTAGTCAACTTTAATGCTCTGTCATGACGCTTTAAGCTTGATGTCAACTAGTCGCTGGTCACTTTTACACTCCGTTTCCAAACAGTTAAAATGACAAATAAATACATAAATGATGAATGAATGATTATACCATCTGAATGCTCAGAATTGATCGGAATAGGTAGTATTTTTAACACACACACAACACATACAAACAGTAGCTGTAACAGAAAAGTTATTAAAGACATCGTTAAAATAGTCGAAAGTGACTACAGTGGCTCAACCGTAAGTTTATCAAGCGACGAGAATACTTTTTGTGCGCAAAAAAAAACACAAAAATAACAACTTTATTCAACTATTCATTTCCTTCTCTCTGGGCCTCTAGTGAGATCACATAGTGAAACTGCGCAGTGCTTCTGTGTTGTACGTCACAAGTATAGGCTCACTGTTGGCCGGCGCTGGTCATGTATGTGATGCGGCTCTCAGATTTAATAAAAAGTATCTTAATTTGTGTTCCGAAGATGAACGAAAGTCTGACAGAATTTACATTTTTGGGTGAACTAAGTCTTTAAGCTTCTGTTGTAAATTCCTTACTATAATTCAAACAAGGAACAAGAGTTACACAAAGTAAAGTTACTCAAAAGCTGAACTGTATAAAAGTGTTAATGCTAACTGTTGATGTGTTACTGACTGTACTTCCTTTGACATTGTTGGTGAGCATGTGCCAGTTTTAAAAAGCTCAGCAGTGTTTTACCCTGCTTGATAAAACTTTGATCTTAATCAGCAACTTCCTGTTGTCAAAGTTGACTTCCTGTTTCTTTGCTTGTTGCATTTATTTTAATCATAAATGAGTGAGAGTTTTTACATTCATTTTTATCACCGATTCGAAACCCTGTTCTTACATTCCTGCTTGTAATTTTCAAGTGAAGCTGAAGATCCTGATTTGCAGTGTTCAGGGTGCAACTAAACTCTTAATGAACATAGAGCTTTTGGAGGAGGATTGTGCTTTGAAATGTTTTCATTACTTATCATATGATGGGAGGGTATTTCAATTCTCTAGATGGCATCTCATGCCCTTTGATAGAAAGTTGTTTGAGTAAAAAAAAAAAGAAAAAGGATGTGTGCCGCCTGCCTGATTGTGTATTTCTCTTAGTGACTTTTAAACTGGATTAGGATCAACTTCCTCTATTCACATCACAGCCACAGCTGTTTCAAAAGAGAAACCACCACCCAGTGATAAATGTTTATTAAAGGAAACACAGGAAGACAGGCATTATGGGTTAGTTGTTGGCACAGATTTGGGCTATGTGTTTACTTTGCAATAATGTATTGGGTATTACCATGCTGTTTTCAATACTGTAAGATTATACAGTAGAATATTATCACAACAGCTGACAAAATATTCTATATACAATGACGCATTGTTACTTTAGTATTATTTCTTTAGTTTGTATTAATATTTTAAGAATTAACTTATATTTAAAAATGTTCAGTTTCATTTGTTTTAATTTTCAGCAAATGTGCTCTTGACTTTTTTATTATTATTATTTTTAATAATAATATTTAAGTTTAATTTACATGTTTTTTCAGGTTTAGTTTTAGGCTTTATTCACTTCCAGTTAATAATTTTAGTTCTTCAACTTAAACTTATTTCCGTCAGTTGTCATGGATGGCAGCAAGTTTGTTTTCATCCAATATTGATATTTGGTTTTATTTTAGCTTCATAATAAAATGAATTATGAAGCTAAAAAGCTTAAAAAAAAAAGCGTCCGTTTTATTTTAGCTTCTCCTTCTTCTACAAGTAGATGAAGATCAACACCTAATTCAACATGGTCAGTTTAGCCCTGCCCACCGATTCGCGCATTATACGCATAGCAAAATACCTTGTGATGACATACTGGATCGAGCTGCCGATCAATAAACATGCCGTTTACAAAATATTGTGCAGTGCCTGCTTGTGGAACAAGACAGTCTGCATAAGCGAGTGAGTTGAAACTCATTATAATATGCAAAACTGTTATCCACTCACAGCAGTGGGCGTTTACTTCCAAGTCTTCAGTGCGAGACGCCCATAAAAACCAAGTGTTTTTCAGCCAGGCTCAAAACTCTGGTAGAAAGTAGCCTATTAGTTTGTGTTTTTTTTTTTTATGTAAAAACCAAGCTTATGTCATAAGTTGACCTCAGACAACAATATAAAAACAATTAAAAAGCCAGTTCATGACCCCTTTAAAATTATATGGATATAATTTTATATAAAAATATAATATCCATATAAAATTTTTTACATTTTTCCATTTTTATATGGATATAATTTTAATAATAATTATTTAGTTTAATTTAATGATTAAATAAGTTTTTAATAAGATATTTAAGATATTTTTGAAGACTGTGCATGTGTGAACGAACTATAAGAACGAACCTATGACTGAATCGCGAAATAACTGAGAAAAATGAGAAATAGTCCTCAGATGCCATGTCTGTAATTTCTACCAAACCATCTAGCATTAATTCGATCTAAAACATTTTCATTAAAAGAAGTGATT